>NC_135507.1:35599022-35771906 GCF_052857255.1 Amblyomma americanum | reverse complement strand
ATCCGGATCATGAGAGGGAGATAACTAGAAGGATAAGAATGGGGTGGAGCGCATATGGCAAATTCTCGCAGATCATGAGTGGCAGTTTACCAATTTCCCTCAAGAGGAAAGTGTACAACAGCATAATCTTACCGGTACTCACCTACGGGGCAGAAAACGTGGAGGCTAACGAAAAGAGTTCAGCTTAAGTTAAGGACAACGCAGCGAGCCATGGAAAGAAAAATGATAGGTGTAACGTTAAGAGATCGGAAGCGGGCAGAGTGGGTGAGGGAACAAACACGGGTTAATGACATCCTAGTCGAAATCAAGAGAAAGAAATGGGCTTGGGCAGGGCATGTGATGCGAAGGCAAGATAACCGCTGGTCTTTAAGGGTAACAGAGTGGGTTCCAAGAGAAAGTAAGCGTAGCAGGGGGCGGCAGAAGGTTAGATGGGCGGATGAGATTAAGAAGTTTGCAGGCAAAGGGTGGATGCAGCTGGCAAAGGATAGGGTTAATTGGAGAGACATGGGAGAGGCCTTTGCCCTGCAGTGGGTGTAGTAAGGCTGATGATGATGATGATGATGATGATGATATTAACCAGTGATTGCGCGCCATCCTTTTGACCTCAACTTGCATGTTGCTACTGTTGCCTGGAATTGTCGTTTTTGTATCCCACGAGAAAAAACCTAAAGTAGAAAAGGAGCTCTGCGCAGCTGCATATTTATTTTCTCTTAAGCAACTCCTATTAATATGCGTACACCACCATGTGAACCGGAGACGACAGGTAAACAGGAGTTTATGAAGCATGACCCGGGTACATACCCTTCCTAGAAAACCTACTGTGGTGCTAAATTCGGCTTTATCGGCCGCTACGCGTACCTGCACAACGACCTGCTGAAAAAAGAAGTTTGATGAAGGACAATGTTAAAGTCAGTTCACAATCACCTTCAAAATTTCACGCTCTTCCGTCCGATAGAAACGGTACGATGAAGTCGTATCGTATGCCCTGAGGCAATTAATATTTCAGAAAAAAAATTACAATCGATCCTCTATAGCTGCATGCCGATAGCCAGAACTGTCAGCGAGCTATAGATAACTGACTCAATAATGAACTAACAACTAAATACTTGTGCAATCAACTAGCAACTAACTAGCAACTTAATCCACTCAACAGGCCTGTAGAGCTCTCTCTAACGAGACAGAGCCGTTCAAAAGCAAGCCAGACGCGCTATAGCGCACTGCGCAGCGCCACGATGAATACGGGCCGAGTGAAGTCATTATACTAATAGGACACCCGAAGCTCGGGGGGTAATGCACAACAGGCTGGCGCCTTCATTACTGGATGTCCCCGGCATTGATCTACGCGACGCTAACAGCAACAACGCACGAGTCAAAGCGATTTCTTCCTCTTCTTTTTTTCGAAGGCCCCGCTAAAGCTGCAGAGTCAAATCACGCTAAGTCGTGACGCGTTAAGCCTACGAATAAATTGCTACACGTACGCTCCGTCTCCAATTTACTCCGAAATGTTCCCGAGATCAAAAGCTGGGGCCCGTATTCAGGGATCCGCGTTCGCCGAACACTTGGCAAGTAAAGCATATGCCCTCACAAATGTGCTGCATAAGCACTTTGTACGTTGTTTCTCTTTCCGACAACCAACCGTGATCACAGCAAATCTGTGCAGCGACTAAAAGCGTTTCAAAGTTACTTTCTTGAGATTAGAGTATATAACTCTAAGCAGAAAGAAGTAAACAGGGAGTAAGTTGTACTTCCCTTACAAAAATTTATTCGCAGTCTATAGACTGTCCATAGACTTTTGTCTATGAAGTCCATGGGCTTTCGATAGACGAATACTATAGCCCAGCCTATGGGCAATAAGCATTCTATAGATAGTCTATAGACAATCTATATAATTATGGCCACGCACATTTAGTAGACCTTTTTCCATAAACAGACGAGATTATGAATAGACCAAAGGGAATATCTATAGGAAGGCGATAGGGTCCCCAAGAAGTCTATAGACAGGCTATAGACCATTTTTAAAGGGTTAAACACACTTCCTTTTACAAAAAGGGAGTTCGATCGAGGACAGCTTACTCTTTTTTCACTCCCATATAGACGTACTGGTGCTTACTGGCTGCAGACAGCAGTGTAACAATTTCTCTATGGTCTAGAAACATTTATATAACGTTATCGATAAAGTGAACAAAGAGCCCAAGTGCAAATTGTTAAAGAACACTGATAAGGACTCCGATCGATAGGAGTCCGCCGGCTAGCCAACAGCGATAACCAGTCGTGACAGGCCAGTCGAGGCGAGGACCAATGCTGATCGATCCGACGCACGCAATTCGATAAAGCTTTGCAGAACTCGGCCCACGGTGGGTTAACGCATGCTCTAGCCTACGTAGTGCTGCACGATTCGAGTATGACAGGGTGAGCGTACAAACTAATGAGAATCCGAAAGAACCCGTGTACGCTTTTTCAGAGGAAAGAATCCCCAGCAAAAACGTTTCCAGTGTTTTGTTTCTTATCTTCAGAAACAGTGCGTATTCAGAAAGATCCATGGATGGATCCCCCTGAGTGGGCCGAACACTCATTTAACCCGACTCGGCGAACAAGAAATTGTGACGCAGCGAAGTAAAAGAAAAAAAAAGAATGGATCAGTTTTCGCTTTCGGATCTAAAAGGGGTAGGCGGGAAACTTCTGTAATGAGGGCTCGGAAGAATTGCTGCCTCCGTTGAAAGTACGGTGACAGATGGAGTATGCGTCGGGTGGGAGACTCCAATGTGGTCCCTCGTTTTTACTGGACGCGATGTACCTGTGCTGTGCGATGACGGCGGATTCTGCGGGTTTCGGTTTTCTGCTGAGTGCGAAGATTTGTTGTCAAAGAATGCATACTCAGCATGGATCGTGGAAGCGCCTGCAAAGCAGTCATCATTAGGGGACGACGCGGTGGTTTGATTGACGCACTGCCTCTGTCGCTAAAGCCTAAACCTCGTGAAATAAATCTTGTTTTTCAGCTTTATGGTGACTTTCTCTCTCTCTCTCTCTCTCTCACACACACACACACACACACACACACACACACACACACACACACACACACACACACACACACACACACACACACACACACACACACACACACACACACACACACACACACACACACACACACACACACACACACACACACACACTTGCAAGCAATGCAAGTACTTTTTTCAAGATAATATATATATATATATATATATATATATATATATATATATATATATATATATATATATATATATATATGTTTAATGTTGATTCTTTCTGCTCTTCTTAAGGGATTAGCGACTGAACAGAAGAAGATGAAAAAAAATTGTTTTCAGGAAAGGAAATGGCGCAGTAACTGTCCCCCGTATCTCGGTGGACACCCGAACCGCTCCGTAGAAGGAGTAAAGCATGGCGTGAAATAAGAAAGGAAGGTAGAGGTGCCGTAGTGGAGGACTCCGGAATAATTTCGACCACCTGGGGATCTTTAACGTGCACTGACATCGCACAGCACACGGGCGCCTTAGCGTTTTGCCTCCATAAAAACGCAGCCGCAGCGGTCGGGTTCGAACCCGGGTACTTCGGCTCAGTAGTCGAGCGCCTTAACCCTTAAGAGAAGATGGAAGAACAATATATAATGTGCCTGCGTGTGCGGCCCGTGTGCGTACGTTAGATGCAGCGTGTTGCGTTGTACTTGCAAGGATATGCAAAATCTCGCGTTCCTGCTTTCACTCCCTCCTTTATCCCTTCCTTTACGGCGCGGTTCAGGTGTCCAACGATATATGAGACAGATACTGCGCCATTTCCTTTCCCCAAAACCAATTATTATTATTATTGTGAAGGCACTCCAACTTCTGCTTTACAGCGGTGAGAGTGACTAGCGGAGTATTTGCCAAAGACATAGCAATTAGGAACTGACGAAGTTGAGGACGCGTCCTTCTTTCAGAAGTCAAGTTATAGAAACGGGTCTGGAAGAGCCGAGCCGTATCCGAAACCGAAACTTTCCGAGTATGCATGGCGCGATTCGATAGCTGGTCGTGAATAAAGGGTCCAACTTTCGGTGCGGGCTGAAAAGGCCGAGGCAAGTTATTCTACAAACGAAACAAAGCCGGCCTCTTCGGAGATGTAACGCCGAGAGGGGCGTTATAAAATACGCCACGCGCGCCTCGAGAGCAGTAACGACAAATCGGAACTGCTTCTGCGAAAATCACCGCGCATGCGCACACACTCGCGCTGGACATAGACGCTGCGAGACGTAAATCTCCTGAAGACATTTATGTTAGGGAAGCAGCAGTGCATTTCTTCATCTCATTATTGCTAGCGCAGAGCTCCGAAAAAACCGGGTCTCTATTTTTACGGCGCTATCTCGCTTCCGCTGACGTCATCATTTACGTCAAGACCATTGTGAAGGCGCAGTAAAGAGCCAGCAACCATTTTTTGCATGCCCTTTCAGCTGGCCCTGACAGTAAAGTGAAAAACGACAGAAATATTACGAACACAGAGACTTAACGACGCAAAAGTAGGGATGCAGCTATATATGCTTTGCTGTGGTTCGGCTCGTTAAGCTGTCGAGCTCAACAATGTTAACATCGTCATCATGAATTTAGGTTATTTATATGGCTTGAACATTTCTTCATTAGATTGGCCGGTCCCTTTTCCAATTTTCTCTTTTGTTTTCCTTTAATCAGATTCAAGGAGTGTGCGATGTGGCCTTGAATGAAGCAAGCAGCCCGACCTCAGAACGTGCTTTCCTAGTGACACGGAACTAAAAAGGGCCTTGAAAGTCGAATTTTATTCGCGGTTTCTATAATGCGCTTATCTTAAGGGGCAAGCTAGCATCATGTTTTCTCTAGCGTGACGAAGCAGCATAGCCACTTTCGCCGCTAGAGCTGTGTTCTTTCGGGACAGCAAAAAAAAAAAAAAGCAACGACCTGCTTCCGAACGAAGTATATAGCGGATAAGGGGATCTAGATAGACCGATGTGAGATAACAAACTATGATCCGCGGTGTCGTCTCGAAAGAAACTCGGCTTTGTTACCATAGTCCAAGTTGCGTGAAAGTCTATGACAAAGATAAGCTCTAGCGCCATCCGTTTGAATGTTCCGCATGATAGAAGACTACATTACGGTGTAGGGAACGTGGAGCGCTCCACGGATCAAGGGTAGGATAAGCTGCTTTGCACAGGTAGGCATAACAAAGCCCCGTTCGTTGTTCGGTCGGATTAGACTTTCTCAGCCCGATAAACGTCGGACCTATGCCGCAAGCCGGAAAACAATGTGACCCACAAAAAGTGTAGTAGTCCTCTTTGAAGACTTATCTCCACGTTGATTCCCAGCGGTAATGCTAAAGAGAAGATTCCTTTAAAAAAGACGATGCAGAATTGACGAAGAGCTGGCGTCAAGTGAACACGGGGCCGGCTTACCAAGGGAGTACTACTACCGCATGAAGTCGTTGTTTCTCAAGGGCTATGGGATGCCGAGTGGTTACATTTTAGGTCTTCCTCGGCCCCAAAACAAAAGTATATACAAAAGAAAAGTGTTTTTCTTTTATATATGCTTGCTGTGAAACTGTTCTCTTTTTACGTTTCACGTATACTCCACCTGCTTGGCTTAATTCGGCCTGCAGTATTGCGTAAATAAAAAAATAGAAATAAATAAACGACCGGACAGTTCTCGCACCCCATGCCGCGAGAAAGACAGAACTTCTCTGTACATGATACATGATCAGCATACATGTCGAAGGAAGCTGCGGCGCGGCCTGAGCACAAACCGGTTCCGAGTCGCTTCCGGACACCGGAACTCAATCCAACAGCGTCGGCTAATGAACGCTCGGAGTGGCCTTGGAGGAGACAATACACGCAAAAAAGAGAAATACTAGAAAACCTGGAAACAAAACCCTCGGCCTCAGCTGCCTTTGAAATCCACCGCCCGATTGCTGTTTGTACGGTGAATGAAAAAAACAAAACACGAGCAAGCTGTTAGTCACTACTCCGGCTTCCCTGCTTTCCTCGAAAGTCGGAAATCAACGAAAAAAACAACAACTACAAAGAACAAGGGACAGAATTTCGGAGATGAATGTGATTCATTTCCTTACGATACCCTGCTCCTATCCCCAAGCCACACACAAATACAGCCCACCACCGTATCTTCGCTGGAAACTTATTCGGACTAAGGCGAAGCAAGCCGCAAAACAAATACTTCCTTGCCCGCTGCATCTTCGCATACATCGGACGCCTCGCGACAGGAGAACGCGGGGAGGATCTTTGGATGCGAATTCGGATTGGGATTCAGACCAGTAAGGCAAAAAGATAAAGAGAAGAAAAAAACATCCTGATGGAATTTCGAATGAAGACTGAAGGCTCACCGGACGCCGGGTAGCTGCGGGTGTAGGGGGCGCTGCGTGCTGGAACAAGGGCGGAAAGCAAAGAGAGAAAGCAAACAACGGCTTTCGGGGCAAACATCGCCGGCCGCAATGATGTGGGAGGATGGCGTGCTAGAGAAATGTGCATTCTGCCGAAGAGGCACGGATATATTCTGGATCGTATAGTTCGCTGTTCTTGAGGAAACAGCGCACTATGCTCGGTACATTCTTTCTCTGTCTCCTTCTTCCGTCTCCACCTTCCTCTTTCTTGTCTGCACGCGTCTCGCTTTCGTCCCGTCGTTCGCTCCACTATGCATGAGAAGAGATGCATTACAAAACTCCTCAAAAATTCAGCAGCGTTCTGGTATGGGCAGGACGACGCGACATCGTTGCGACGGAGGCAGATGGGAAGGGCTAAGTTGATTTGGATTCGCCGGTCCAGACCGAGTGACGCAGGTTTTGAGCGGAGAAATAAAATATGAGCGCGTTGGCCGGCACACTAGCCATCCCAGCCTCTTCCATACCGATATCTATTGCATCGACTAAAAATCGCGCGGCGCTGTGCAAGCCGGAGCCGATGTCATCGAATCATCAAGCTGTCCACCTACAGCGCACTTGAAAATTACCCACAGAAATGCACGTATATGTACAGGTGCGGCCAAAATTATACGGAGCAAGCTTCGGCGCTTGAACTTTTGCCGTGTGCTCCAAGAAAAAAAAAACATGAAGACTTCTTCGAGTTATACGCGAGCACACCAGTGATCTTGGTAAGCATTTGTATTCAGTAACTCGCAATTTTCGATAGGTAACGCACGAGAATAATTATCACTCCCAAGCATGCTCCGCATTATTATCGCCCGGCTGAGCACGTGTGTATGTGCTTAGGAAGATGGCGCAGACGACAGGACGCGTATCCTGTCGGCTGCGCCACTGCAAGAGCAGCGGGCGTACGAGTCCGCTGGTATGTCTCGCTTTAGACAACGCTTTTCTTTTCGCCTTCCTTTTCCTTGCTTGAGGTTTCGCATAAATATATATATATATATATATATATATATATATATATATATATATATATATATATATATATATATATATATATATATATATATACTCACACAAATGCAGAAATTTTGCATCGGCATCGCTGCCTACCGAGGCTTACGATCGCGTCTACACACCACATGCCATTTATCGCACGTGGAGAGCCTTTGCAAATGCAGCCTGCGGTCCACGGTTCACTGACGTCCGGCTCGCGCTTTCCGAACATTGCACCCTCCTAAACAGCTTAACGCAGGCGCCGATGTGTGCGTACCCAAGGGCCTTCGGGGGCCGTATAGTACCGCGTAAACGAACAGACCGGGAACGCAAAGGCCGACGGAATAATGGAGGGGCCCAAATGGATCCGTACGTACACATGGGTTGGGAAATCTGTATGAGAATCCGGCGTACAGGCGGCTGGTGGGGTGGGGTGGGGGAGGGGCAGACTCTGAAAAGGTGGTACCCGCAAATGGCGCCGGCGGTCGTGTGGAAAGTACGGAAGCTCAGCGAGCGCGGGGGAGAGATGGCGACTATAGAAGCGCGAAGGGTAGTGGAAAGGGAGATGCGTTTCTCGGCGTTCTAATGACGTTAGAAATGGCGGAGAGGACCGGTAAAGGGGTTTACGGCTCCTCCGTTTGGGGGGCTCTCGATCCGGGTCCTTATATTTGTCCTGGAGATAAAACGGGAGGCTCACAATGTGGAGTGAGAGGCGTGATAGCGGTTCCTGGGACTGGATCCCATGCAAAAGAGGAGTTGGGTGTTTAACGCTGCAGAAAGGATAAACAGAACGCGAAGAAGGAGAAAAAAACCTCCGATACCAGCTTTCCCTTGAGAAAATGCATTATGTGCCAGAATTTATCCAGGAACATAGGTGTCCTTAAAATAACACACAGAAAACAATAAACGCGGTAAATCAGTGCTTACGGTTTCTGCGACACATTCCTTCAATTTTTTTTTCTGAGCACCTCTCTATCCTGCAAGCAGTATATCGCTACAGGAGTTTGCAATAAGGAATTCTCATACCTTAAAGGACTATGGACACCAAATTTTTGCTTGCGTGTTCTCTTTTTTCAAACGATGCGTTATACTTTCGTGTACATCAATCACCCTGCGGTGTTCGTGTACGACCGCTAAATAATTTATAATTGAATTTCTTTTTGACACTGTTTGGGTTTTATTAACCGACCGACGACTGTGGCGTGAAGCTGATGTTTTGGCCACGTGATCCACTAGAAAAACTGTAGTATAATCGCTGACAGGTCATTTTTTTTGTCATTTCAGGTCTTCGAAGAAGCTGGATTAAATGTCGTAGCGAATTAAAACAAACTATCAGCGATTATATTACTGTTTTTCTAGTGGATCACGTGACCAAAACAACAACATGACGTCACAGTCGTCGGTCGGTCGATGAAACCGAAACAGCAGGAGAGAAGAAGTTCAACTGCAAATTATTTAGCGGTTTTAGGCAAATATCACCCGGTAATCCGTGCATTCTATTGTCTAACGCATCGTTTGACAGAAGAAAACGCGCAACAAAATTAGCCGCCTATAGTCCTTTAAGAGGAGGGAGAGAATAACGCGAACTATGAAACGAAAGGCGACGGGGAAAGAAAAAGGAGAAACTGAGATAAAAGAAAAGCACTATAGTATACCTGTCGTTTTGTCACAGAGTACTTACGAGAGCAGAATTTTTATTCTCTGTCCGTCACCGCCCTAGCGAAGTTAAGCCCCCCAGTTTCGCAAGCGAAAATCGGCGCACGTCAATAACAGCGGCTAGTTCATCCGTCACACACCGCTGCGGAATTAGTGCTTCGCACACAGGAGCTACGCCGTGAAGCATCAAACTTAAATTGCTTCCTCTTGCGAATGCAGGTGTTGTAACGGCATTTTGATCGAGTAGCAACTGTCTTTTAAATTCGCAGTTTAAATTGAAACCAATGTGCCTGCACGCTTAGCAAGCGTTAATGAAAGCCGAAAACGGAAGTAATTCGCGCCAGCCAGCAGAGAGTAATTATTCCGCATTTTCAAAATTGCTCTCTTCATCATAATCGATTCTTGCGGCGATAGAAGACTGTAATTCACCTCTTTGTTGTGCCTCGCGCGTGCTCCAAGTCTTTTGATTCCGTAGCCAAGTTTCAAGTTTTTTTTCGTGGCTGCCCGTGTCATTTTACTTTTTTTTTCCGATGCATATGGTTCCCAAATCAATGCCAAGCTGGTTTCTTCTATACCCGCACATCAGCATGAAGAAACACATTGTATACCTCAAGAGCGCGCCAAAAAAATCCCACCGAAAGCCGCCGATCGATCACGTCACCGTGGATGATTTCTCGCGGGTTCCTCGCGAATATTGATCGCGCAAAAACGCGGTACCAAGCGGCCAGCAAGAAAAAATACAGTAAAAAAATCAGCTGAACTGTAGGAAAAGGCCAAGAAAGCGCCCCCACCGAAAAGGTATTATTACCGTTATTCCTCGGTTTGCACACGTTAAACACGGCGGACACAAAGTACAAAAAAGAAAAACAGAAAGTTAACCGCCCAAGAAAGATAAAGAAATAGACGAAAAAACTTTTCTAATCACGATTTTCTTCCTCCTTTTCCTTTTGCGGCACTGCGCGCTCGGTGTTCGATGGAGTATACGGGCCGCAATACGAGGGAAATCTCTTGCGCGAGGGAACGCAGACGCACCTGCGCTGAAGCGCCGAATCAAATATATACCAAAGTACGCAGCCAGCGTGGAAGTGATCCTGAAATATTGACGAAGGCGATCGGCGCGACCAATATAGACACGCCACTATAGGCTCCGAAAACACCGCCGAACGGCGCTAGTGCTCCTGACGGCGAGCGCCATCTATGGTAGGAAAACGGAAACACGAGGATACAAACTGCGCGCTTTCTCCTTTCGCCTAAGCATTCCCTCTGTCTCTTCCGTGCACGTGCAAAGCTCGCGATGTACCGGCCGCAGTGAGGCTTCAAAGAGATCTGCCAGCATGACTGCTATCTGGGAAATCGAAATTGATTAAATGTGAGCCCCGCCGCGGTGGCTCAGTGGTTAGGGCGCTCGACTACTGATCCGGAGTTGCCGGGTTCGAACCCGACCGCGGCGGCTGCGTTTTTATGGAGGCGAAATGCAAAAAGGCGCCCGTGTGCTGTGCGATGTCAGTGCACGTTAAAGATCCCCAGGTGGTCGAAATTATTCCGCAGCCCTCCACTGCGGCACCTCTCTCTTCCTTACTTCTTTCACTCCCTCCTTTATCCCTTCCCTTACGGCGCGGTTCAGGTGTCCAACGATATATGAGACAGATACTGCGCCATTTCCTTCCACCAAAAACCAATTATTATTATTATTATTATTAAATGTGAAATGCTCGTTATTCGCGTCTACTCTGTGCAGCAGACGATTGACAACCACGGAGCAAACGACCGAGCCGGAAATGTCTTTCACAAATCAGCGATCACATCGTTTACGAAGTGCCTCTCGAGGTAAATCTCATTTGGTTACATGCTCGAAATATCGAACGTTATACAGGGTGTTTGACCTAAAGTCTTTATACCTATTTTTTTAAATAGCCTTTTTTTTTAGTTAGAAAAGCGCTTTTTCGACATAGCATTCTCAGCGGAGTAGTACATCGGAATAGAGCTGAGAAGTGCTAACCGGAAGGCTGGTTACCCAATACTGCATAGTTAACATTTTAATTATTACAATTGGGCACCTTATTTTTATGAGGCGTGTAGCCAACAGTAAGTAATATCCCTACTAGTTTTTAGAATTTGGAAAACGCGGTTACCCTCGGCGCTGTGGCCCAACAAATTTTGGCTACATCGCGCAAAACCACACGCGCTTTCTAGAAGCTTGCAGACAAAGCAAGCTCTCCCGTGTGCTGTGCGATGTCAGTGCACGTTAAAGATCCCCAGGTGGTCGAAATTATTCCGGAGCCCTCCACTACGGCACCTCTCTCTTCCTTTCTTCTTTCACTCCCTCCTTTACCCTTTTCTTACGGCGCGGTTCAGGTGTCCAACGATATATGAGACAGATACTGCGCCATTTCCTTTCCCCCCAAAAACCAATTAATAATAATAATAATTAATTAATAAGTGCACATAACTCGTCGAAATAGCGAAAACTTCTTGGGCCACAGCGCCGAGGGCAATCGCGTTTTCGAAATTCCAAAAACTGATATGAGTATTACTTACGGTGGGCTACATGCCTCTTAAAGAAGGAACCCAACAGTAATAGTTAAAAAATTAACTATACAGTATTGGTTAACTAGCCTTCTAGATAGCACGTCTTAGCTGCATTCTGAAACACTACGCCGCTCACAATGCTGTGCCGAAAAAAAGCGGAAGTGTAAACTAAAAAGCCTATTTAAAAAAAAATTGTGTAAAGTCTCAGGTGAAGCGCCCTGTATATGCACTGCAAAACGAAACGGCGAACTCGGTCGAAATTATTCCGGAGCCCTCCACTACGGTACCTAATTCTTCCTTTCTTCTTTCACTCCCTCTCTTATCCCTTCCCTTACTGCGCGGTTCAGGTGTCCAACAATATATGAGACAGATACTGCGCCATTTCCTTTCCCCAAAAAAACCAATTATTATTAACTCGGTCGATATCCCCCGTTGTCGAATATGAGGCGTACGCTTTGTTTTGACACGGCGTCCTTGCAGAAGTACTTGTCTACTGTCGGGGAAGTTTTCGGCGTGCGAGAGGAAAAAAAAATATATCCTCCAAAGCCATGGCATATTATTCCAGTGAAAATCCTGGTAAAGTATGTGAAGCGCGTGCTTTATCCGTTGCAATATCACCCGCCGACTTGCCCACGAGGCAGCTGAACTTTAAGCACTGCGAGGCTTGGCGTCTTGTTCGCCACATCGTTTCAGTTCTCACGCCAAGCATGCACTTGAGTTGTGTAAGAATCTTGGCTTTACAGACGTAAAGCTTGCTACGGAAAACGCGGTGTGCAGTGCGAGTGGTGCCGAGCCACAGGCTCGCGCGACGCGTTCGTGTAAATAGCGCCGGCGTAAACACAAATTCGAAACGTTATACTGCGTGTTTAATACTGGGAAACTTTCAGGAAGATTTTTTACCCTTAATTTTTGCTTTGTACGCGCTCTCAGCAAATTGTGGCAGAGATAACAATAATAATAATAATAATTGGTTGTTGGGGAAAGGAAATGGCGCAGTATCTGTCTCGTATATCGTTGGACACCTGAACCGCGCGCCGTAAGGGAAGGGATAAAGGAGGGAGTGAAAGAAGAAAGGAAGAGGCGCCGTAGTGGAGGGCTCCGGAATAATTTCGACCACCTGGTTATATTTAACGTGCACTGACATCGCACAGCACACGGCCGCCTTAGCGTTTTTCCTCCATAAAAACGCAGCCGCCGCGGTCGGGTTCAAACCCGGGAACTCCGGATCAGTAGTCGAGCGCCCTAACCACTGAGCCACCGAGGCGGGTGTGGCAGAGGTGCAGAATTGAATTTAGCTGCAAAAATATACACCGTGGCAGGTGTGACACCTTTTAGCGTTTTAGTGTGACACCTGTATTTGGCTGCCCACCTGTTATCGTATAGTATCCTCAGGCGTTCTTCATACAATATTTTACTCCGAGCTTCCCGCGCTTCGAACGATGCCCAGCCCATATATCCCTGTAATGCCTCGTTTGTGGTTTTCCAGTGCGCACCTAGTGATAATTAACCTTCCAACAGCTCTTTCATTCATTTCTAATCCGGAATGAACTTCTGGCCTTAGGCACAAAAGCGCATTCCCGAAAGTAAACCCTGGCACCATTACTCCTTTCCAAATAGTTTTTAATACTATCTATCTGTTGCACCCCCATTATGATGTTTCATAAGCATACCCCGCAGACCTGGTCTGCGTGGTATGCTTGTTTGCGTGGTATGCTTACTTTTATTCTTTGCTCATAATTTCGTGTTAAATGACTGTTAATTTGTTTGATTGTATTTGCTGTAACCTACTGATTTGCGCGAGCCATATTTTTGTTCACATTTTTGTGTTACTTGTGACTGCTGTTCCTTTGTTATTTTGTCTATTGTACCCCACTCCCCTCTGTAATGCCCTCGGGCCCTGAGGGTACTCAAATAAATAAATAAATAAATAAATAAATAAATAAATAAATAAATAAATAAATAAATAAATAAATATCCCGCCATCTCTTCGCCCTTTTGCCCTAAAAGACTGTTCGTGCTTTTCCATATATGTCTGCCTTTCGTTTACCCACGCGCCGAGATATTTGTATTCCGCCACTCTGAATATTTCATTGCCTTCTATTGTAAACACCTGATTAGCTGAATCGTTGAAGAATATCAGACCTGGCTTAATTGCGCGAAAACTGAGGCCTAGAGAGTCTCTCTCGTCTCCACAAGAATTAACCACAGAGAGACCACTTCAATCTCAGCGAAAAGGAAGCGAAGAAAAAAAGGGAACAAAACAAAAACTAAATAAAAGATCCCAGGTAATCTTTTGCGTCGTTTTTCATTCTTTCCTTCAATATTTCTTTACTATACGTCCTACACGTGACGTTTATCAAAGAAAAAGAAAAAGCACAGTCTGAATGGTGCGCGCCAAACGTCTTAAGACTTCGGCGTGGATTTCACGGCACTTCTTCGTCTTGGTCCATTTCGAGGCTTACTGCAATATGAAGTGGACCGTATTATTTGTACGGTAAATATATAAATGAAGCAACAGAAAGGTAAAGCTATCAAATTTCGCCGCGATGAGCGGAGTACGTGAGAAGCGTGAAAATTGGGCAGAGTGGTACTCGAAGAGAATTTATTCCGACCGTCGGGATGAATTTATCATTTCGACAAAGAAATGGCGACGGGAAACGTACACAAATGACCGAATAAAGCTGCATACCGCTTTCATGAGTGCTCTGCGCGAAACAGCAGCTTGCTGATTCATCGTTTCATGCGCCTGAAGAGACAGCGGGTTTGTTACATACATTTGTAGGGAAATTTCATTTCGTCATAGCGAGGCACTGTAAACGAATAAGTTGTCACGGTTTCTGCAAATGTTGCGCTCTGCTCTTGTTAAACCGCATACGACCGAGATGAATCTGAGAGCTTTATATTCGCTAAAATATGCAGTCTGATATTATATAATATTCAATATATATAATATTGATATGATATAATATAATATAATATCATATAATAATATATATTATATAATTTCAGAATGCTGAGACAATAGAATTTCTATCGTTCACATGCATAGGATATATTGAACACCGGTATTTCATGGTTTGGTTTATGGCAGTTTAACGCCCCAAAGCGACCCAAGCTATGAGGGACGCCGTAGTGGAGGGATCCGGAAATTTCGACCACCTTTGGCTCTTTATCGTGCAATGACATCGCACAGTACACGGGCCTCTAGAATTTCGCCTCCATGGAAATTCGGACGCCGCGGCCGTGACCGAACCCGCTTCTTTCGGGTCAGCAGCCGAGCGCCATAACGACTGAGCCAGCGCGGCGGCTCCGGCATTTTATGTTTATCTCAAGTGTTCCGCTGACACTTTCCTAAACAATGCCCGCCGAAGATTTATCAGTCGGGTCGTTCGGGGCGATATCTCCAAATTTATTGCCCCCGTATATTTCCTGGTAAGCTCTTTCAGTTCGTTATAAACACTTTTGTCTTCTCGAGGTTCAGGTCCAATTATTCTTGTTTGTAAAGCAGCAAACATAATAAACTCCACAGCAGCAAACATAATAAACTCCACAGTATAGGGTTGCCGCCGTATAGGGCAGGCGGTTCAGCGCGCGCATAGTCGCAGATTGGATCGCTCCTTTTTTTTTACCGCTAGGAAACCCTATGAGAAGCCGGCGTGAAGGCACGCTCGAACGCGGAACTGCAGCAGCGACGACTCCCTGACCTTGACCGCGAAACCCGAACAGAGTCGATGGACGACCGGAGGAGGGGGGGGGGGGGGGGGGGGGTTTCGTTTCACAACTAGCTACCGCGTTACCCCATCTGTATGCATCAGCGCAATTTCCTCACTAGGTGCCGACGTCAGGAGATGATTGCCCGCCCGTGACAGCAGCCGAACCGAAACGAAATTAAACAAGCGAAAAAAAAAACTTTCCTGAATGAAGTGACTCACGCAAATCATCTAGTCATCGACTCTTTTGCCAAAGACAAAAGGCGTCTCTAAATCAAGTTGAATTTTGCAACCAATACCGGAAATTACATCAGCGTGATGATGAATGGCTCCCGACATTTTTCAGACGATACAATATTGTTGAACGTATTCAATCGTTAGAATTAATCGCGCACTTGTATACTGATTTGAGGAATTTTTCAGTGCTCATGTTAGCGTTACAATGGGAAGTAACGATTCGAGGTCCTGACTGTGTTCGATTATTTTCTTATTCGGAGTCTTTCGACCAGCTGATCAAATACCGGCGAGTCTTAACCAATACTGTTAACACTTCAGCTGTAAACCCCCTCGCTCACGCCTAAGAAAAATTAACTAGAACTTTTGCTAGATGTATGAGCAAGCTCACCAATAAGACTTGGAATAAAAATGGTGTTGGAAAAGAAACGAAATTATAGCACGTCATTATCAGCAACACCACGACGTCTCCACAGTTAAGCGACTACCAAGCGGTATATCAACATCCGAACTGGTTGATAAGTGCGGGACATTTTGTTTAATTACCTTGCGTTGAGCTTGCGTGACGGCACTTCGTTCATCTTTTCCCAGAACGAACATCTCGACTTGATGCGCAGGGCGCTCGTGCTCAGCGTGCGGGGCAGGTGAAGACCCGGGTCCCGAGCCATCTCCGAAGTCGCCACGCCGTCAAAGGCGTCTTCGAACGGCGACAGCGACAGCGCGACGTTCCGTGCGAAATCCACGGCGATGCGATGCCACAGGCCTCGAATCGACGACTTCTGATTCGAGGACGGAAGGCAAGGAGTCGATCAGCAAACCAACACACTCCCTCCTATCACGACACACCTATCGCGAGACAAGATTCCGCAGCCACTATCTTCAACGTCACCGTCCGCAGGCGTCAACGCTCCGAGATACCGGGTTCTTGTCGATTGCGGCAGGCTCAAAAGCGTCTCTTGCACAAATCCCGTCGTAATTGGCAGCAGTGCAGAGTCTTCGACATATCGGCGATCTACAACACGCAAATTACAGCACGCACTCGAAGATTTGGAACCCAGGTGGTAAGCAGACGATGCTTAAGCGCACAGCCGCAGCTGCTGCAGCAGACGACGCTAGTCGGGAGAGGCAGCAGGCGCGCTTGGTCGGCGGCACGCGTCGCGATGGAACGAAGAGTCGAGCGACGAAGGTGACGTCGGCGTCCAACTTTTTGATTGGACACAGCGCGTTGCGCAACGCCCACTATTCCAAGCTGACAGCTCTCGACGCCAAGGCAGAAGGGGGGGATTCCGACGGCCAGCGACAAGCGCGGGCCAGGCTTTATCCTTCAAAGCACAGCTGCCAAGACAAGCATCGATGCTCGCCGCCAAGTGGAATCCATTCGGAACGGGCAGCGAAGGCAGACAGCGCGCGCGCGCTTCAGTCAACGGCAGAGGCGGCGGTGGCGACACGCGCGGCGCGGTCCGGCGAGAGCGAAATAGCGGCACTAGGGAAAAGTAGGAAAAGCGAAAGACCGTGACCGCTTTACTGGACGGCGGCAAGTTGCGGGGGGTTACGAAGAGCCGAGTGGTGCGCGATTTGTGCGCTTCTTTTGTGTTCCTTTTCCGGGAAGACTCGGCAGGAAATCCGTCGAGGGGCTCCGCTAGGAGGGAACTGTGTCGGCGTCGGCAGCGCGCGATCGCCGGCGTAATGAAAGTGGCTTTGGTCAGTGCTGTTCGCGGGCCGTTAGGAAGGGTCAGCGGTGAGCGAGCGAGGCGGAATGAAGACACAAACTTGGAGAGGTGTGCGCCCGCGAGGGCGGAGTAGCATCGACTTCGAAGGGAGAGGACGGGCGACTGCGCCGCCGACCGCGCCGCTCAAAGCTTGCAGACGAACTCTAGGAAGGAAAAAAAAAAATGCGGAGAAGAAGCCGCGCGCTAGCGCGCTCGAGGGGAAGAGGCGCGGGCTGCGGCTAAAACCCGGCACGAGAGTGACGTCGGGAGGGGGAAAGCGCGGAACGGAACAAAACGGAAAGCGAAACTCAGGAGTTAGTGGAGCGTTCGATGGCGCGCCAAACTCGAAGCCTCTGCTGCGCTGCAAGCTTGTGTAGAGAGTTATAACACTGGCTTGAATGCCATGATATGTAAAATACCCGGTCAAGAAAAGAATTAGCAACACTAGAAACTTTCGTAACTGAAGAATGACCTGCCGGACGCAAATGGCACTTGAATGAACATGAATCCTCAAAATATCGATGGCTTTCTTGCCTTTTTTGAAGGTCGGAGCTGACGCCAGCGTGAAAGAAAATGTCACCCGGATGTTTGCTTTCATTCCGTTGTGAATGAAACGTAACCACTAAGATGAAAGTACAGGCCGAGGCAGTATCGCTAGCACCACATCACCTTTCGAAATGCTTACTGTACCTAGGCAGTTTGACCCCGGAAATTCTGGATAGTTTTGCGCCAGAAGCGGTCGCTTCCTTATGGCAAGTTGTTTGGGTGAGTTGCCGACGATATTTCATGACTACAGCGCAACGAATGGGAGTGTTTCCTTCTTCTACGTCCCCTGTAATCATGCTTCCTTATATGACTGCAACACTCCAACCACTTACGGCACATCACCGGCGAATTGTACACGCGAACGAATCGCAATAAACAGTTATTGACCCAAAGAAACACGCAAATGCTTTGCACTGGCAGGAAAACTTGGGCGTATTGCATGTATATACGAAAGGGGAACGTTTCTCACGACAGGCTTTGTTCATTTCTGATCGGCAGGATGCGGTAAATAAAGTTTTTTCGTATGACAGAGCCGGCATAACACTTAACCTGCTAGCAAGTCAACTCAAAAGGCACAATAAAGGCTTACATAAACAGGAATAATGTCAGTAACATTCACACGCAAGAGTGGTCACCAGCCCTCTAAGCTCAGCTATAATAAAAAAATGTCAATTTGAATACGTCATTTTACTGCCGTTGACAAAAAGCGCATTAAAAAAAAAACATCCATTGGAGAGGCATTGTTATGACTACTGCAAGACAAAGGGTCTAAATATAGCACTCCGAAACATTCGTTGCTGCACAAAGCACGCCTGTTTTTCCGGCAGATGACGCACTGATCGGCTATTGCCGTACGATATCGCATTCGCTCCCCTGGGGCTATACCGGGTGTGCTGGCCTTTCCGAACAAAACAGAAGCCGCCGAAGACACGAGGAAAAAGCGGGAAATTTCCCGGCTGTGCCTACGCGTGGCCAGTGAATTAGATTGCTTCAGTCTGTGGTGGGAATCGACGAATCGTCGTTTCTAGCCGTCGGAGATTGCCTGAAGGGCGTGAATTTTGCGTTTTACAAAAAACGAACGGACAACTTCGAAGTTGGTCTCTACGTCAGCGGCCGGTGTGACGTCAAGAAAAGAACGGTCACGGGGTCAACTCGGTAGCAGACCGCAGTCTTGACGCTCTCATTAAAAGATTGCGCGAAAACTCCTGTCAATATCGAGACATTCACATGATTGAATCACAAACCCGGAAATTCAGTACAAGCGAATTTTCTGAACGGGAAGTTGTTTATGAAATCAATATTTCCGGATGTCCTAAGATCGCAACATGACAATCAATATATCTAGATGTTTCCTCGGGACGGTTGTATAGTTTTTTGCTATAAAAACGGACCCAATTGACTATGGCAACACGACTATGGTAGTCCTAACTACTCAATGCAAGTGCAGGACAAACTTTAAAAGCAATATTTTTCAACGCGTCGGAAGATTAGACCATTGGCGTAAATACGTTCATAGCAGTATCTTACAATATTTGGCAGTTTCTTCACAATTAAAAGTGGTGTCCGAGAAAGTTGGACTTGACTATATACTAATTGTAGAAGCATATCAGTACAACAGTTACGAACAGTTGAGACACACAGAAGTTCAACCAGTTTTCATTGCCGCACGCGAGGAAAGTTGGGATTTTTTTTTTAATGCGACTTACTGGGGATCCACCGAAATCTTAACTATATATCAAGCGGCGAGAAAATTATTCTACCTTACAAGGCATCTTATAAGGTACCTTGATGTGTTATACCTTACAAGGTACCTTATAAGATGTAATACTTACCTTACAAGGTGACTTGTAACGTACTTTGTAAGCTATAACACTGTAACGTATGACATTACAAGGTACCTTGTAAGGCACAAGGTACCTTATAACGTATATCACTTTAACTAACGCCATTTTTTTTCTCTGTGTTGTGTGCTGTAGCTATGTCTTGCCGTGTATTATACCGACAATTCCAGCGTGTTTCCATCCCTTATGAGAAAAAAAGTAGCCATGGCACAAACCTCTCCTTTGATGTCCATCTCAATAAAAAAAAATTCAAAATTTTTAAAATTTTTTTTTCACCTCTGTTTATTACTGAGCTCTTGGAGCGCAGAGAAATAAACAGAGGTGAAAAAATTTTTTTGATTTTTTTTATGGAGGAGAAACGCTAAGGCGCCCGTATGCTGTGCGATGTCAGTGCACGTTAAAGATCCCCAGGTGGTCGAAATTATTCCGGAGCCCTCCACTACGGCACCTCTTCCTTCCTTTCTTCTTTCACTCCCTCCTTTATCCCTTCCCTTAGGGCGTGGTTCAGGTGTCCAACGATATATGAGACAGATACTGCGCCATTTCCTTCCCCAAAAAACCAATTATTATTATTATTATTAAGCCGGCGGCGATAGCACGGGTACACAGAAGCCGCCTTCGATCTCCAGCTTCCGTGAGCTGCTTCACACGTGCAGTGCACTTCCAGGCGGAAAGGAACGCCGCCTGTGCTCGGGATAAGAAGTATAAACGACGAAGCCGTGCGTGTGTTATGGACTTGTTTTCCTGGTCGCGCCGGCCGCGGCGCACGTGGCTCCGTGGTATATGTAAGGCCGGATAGTGCGCGCGTTCTGTCTGCGTGTGTGTTTTTCGTGCGTGCTTACTTCTTGGTTGGCGCCCGTCCAAATTTGGAGCACTTGTCAAACGCTGGGGCGCCGCCCTTCAAGAGCGAGGATATGCGGGCGAAGGGAGTGTTTAAAAACAACAACCCCCCCCCCCCCCCCCCCCCCCCCCCCCAACGGAGACGAGAATATCGAGAGAGACGCCGAGTGCGCCCATAGGGAGGCATGGAGCGTCAAGAAGTATCTCGGGAAGCGTATCGCAGGAGTCGACAGTCTTCGAAATGGGTGGCAGTAAAGAGAGAGACTTCAATGAAACAGGAGAGGTCTGCCTGCTTGTTGACCTGGCATGCAACTCCAGGTGAGGGTGAAAGAAGAGAAGAAGATTAGAGAAGAGGGGGGTGAAAAAGAGAGGAAAAGGGATAACATTAATTGGTGTTTGGGGAAAGGAAATGGCGCAGTATCTGTCTCACATATCGTTGGACACCTGAACCGCGCCGTAAGGGAAGGGATAAAGGAGGGAGTGAAAGAAGAAAGGAAGAAAGAGGCGCCGTAGTGGAGGGCTCCGGAATAATTTCGACCACCTGGGGACCTTTAACGTGCACTGACATCGCACAGCACACGGGCGCCTTAGCGCTTTGCCTCCATAGAAACGAAGCCGCCGCGGTCGGGTTCGAGCCCGGGAACTCCGGATCAGTAGCCGAGCGCCCTAACCACTGAGCCACCGCGGCGGGTAGGAAAAGGGAAAAACAAAAGAGTGAATGGTGAAATCAAGCACACTCACGCACTCACAAACACATACATGATTGTCAAATAGTGTCCACCAAACCCATGTCTCTAAGGAAAACTAATAATGCTTTTGTCCTGCGCGCAGTACAGCGTAGTCACGAGTAGTTATGGGATTAAACAATAAATGGTGTTTAGTAAGGAGACGTACGTTCTTCTTGTTTCATTGAGGCAAGCTCTCATAGAGCCCCGAGCAAAAATGGTCGGTCAGCGGCCATTAGACAATAGTGTGAAAAGGGAAGACGGCCATTAACCGCTGGTTTGAACTAGGAATCGAACCGCCGACGTAAAGACTACAAGATAAAGTGCTACTTGCGATCCAGCTATAAAGCTGGACAAAGCAGTGGGCTCTCCAACGGAACAGAAGCACGCGTTTTTAAACAATATCGCTATCAAATGACAGATTTTTAACCTTGCAGGGGGAACGCTCAAAATCAAATAGTATTTTGTATCCCCTCCAGCCAGCATGTAAAGTAATAACCAGATTAAAAAAGAAACTAAGCAAAAATATATGGTTCAATTTACGCCTGTTTTCATGGTTTATGCCTGTTTGTTTGGTGCACCATATATTAACATAGCGGGCCTCTGATAACCGGACATATAGTGGTTATACATATATCCATACAGTGGACATATAGTGGACATATGGCGGATCAGGGCATATAGTGGACATATAGTAAACATATAATGGAGCCGGGACATATATTGGACATATAGCGGATCCTGGACATATAGTGGACATATAGTAAACATATAGTGGAGCCGGGACATATAGTGGACATATAGTAAACATATAGTGAAGCCGGGACATATAGTGGATATGTAGCGGACATATAGTAAACATACAGTGGAGCCGGGACATATAGTGGACCAGGAGCTCTTCGAACTTCTCCTATCCCCTGTATCCTTCATCGCACGTGCTTCTCCCGAGCTTCTCAGGGATAGCCCACCCTACCCGTCAACTCCTTCAACATTGTATTAAAGAGCCCCTTAGTCCGTTATGTCCTCAGGCAGTAATTTATCAGTGAACAAAGCGTGCGGTAGCTAGAACGAGCTTCTCGCCTCGAGCTATACTATACTACTCTCGTAGCTAGCAGGAAGCTACGACTTCCACATTTTTCCTTCAATGCCACGGCACCGAAGGAGGGAAAGAACGGAGGAAGAAGGTCAGCGATGGAAGCAGAGGGAGCCAGGCGAAGACGGATAAAGTGCAACGTCCGTCAAGTGTCCGGTTAAAGTCACGATAACGGGCAAGGTCGCGCTGCCCCGGACTTGCTCGCCGTTGCAGAATCATCACTTGAGGAGCGGATACAGGAAGTCGGTTTTTATCTTCCGTTTCTTTTTTTTTTACCACTGTATGTGAACTCTTATCGAAAGAAACGCTCTCGAAAGGTTTCCTAACAAGCGTTTGTGGAAGGGATTCGCTGAAGAACACTTGTATGAGCCAAGTTTGAGACTCCCGGCAGCGTGGGTTTCTGAAGAGGTTCTGTATACGCACTGAGTAACAGATGGGACGCTAACAAGTGAGGAGAGGGCGTAGTGTTTTTCTGTCTTTAATCGTTAACGGTGCAGCGTTAAAGGCCCCGTCACGCAGAAAACCAGGCGTCGTCGTTTTGAGGGAAAAATCACGCGCATGGCTCTAACAGGTGGTCTTCATGCGGCGAGCAACCTAGGAGGCAGGCGGACCACCTAGGTCACGTGACCTCATTGCGTCATCACAACCTGCCCACCGGGTAGTGGGAAAACAGCCCACCGTGGCAGGTGGCAGTTAAATTAATGACTGGTCGCTCGGGAAGAGCAACCTTAGCCACACAGGGCCCACCGCTAGATGGGAGCACCTGTCACCGCAGGGCCATCGCTTAACCGCTGCACCACTGCGCCAGGAGTGGTGTGAGGACTCCCAGGGATCTACGAATGTAGAGAACGAGTTTCCGCACATACGGGAATTAACCCATTACGCTATCGTGTCATACCCTTAAGGCGGAGCTTAAGTGTTTCCTCCATTTTTTTTGGTAGCGCTGACAGATTGAGTTAATCCTACATTCGTTAAATATGCACGCTATTTAACTTGCCCGATAGCTAAAATATAGCGCACCAAGTAAAAAAATAAAATCTCACTTATTTCACTAATTAATGAATTTTCATTATTTTTATTGATTTATTAATTTTTGTCTTCCTTTCTAATGATGCCCCTACTCATTAGCATATAGTCGTAAGGCAAAGAATACACTACTAGCACCTTTGCTCGCCATGATTTGGTTTATGGGTTTATGGGGGTTTAACGTCCCAAAGCGACTCTGGCTATGAGAGACGCCGTAGTGAAGGGCTCCGGAAATTTCGACCACCTGGGGTTCTTTAACGTGTACTGACATCGCACAGTACGCGGGCCTCTAGAATTTCGCCTCCATCGAAATTCGACCGCCGCAGCCGGGATCGAACCCGCGTCTTTCGGGCCAGCAGCCGAGCGCCATAACCACTCAGCCACCGCGGCGGCTATTTGCTCGCCATGAAGCAACGCAGTTATGTGGTTTTGAAAACTCAGCCTAGTGTACCTGAGTGATAAGTGCGCTGGAGAAAGTGACAAGCGTGAATGGTCTATAGTGAGAACAATTGTCTGTAAACCGGATCACCTGCCTGATTCGTCCAGTGTGGAGGTTTTTTTAGTAAAATAAGGGCAATAAATAAATAAATAAATAAATAAATAAATAAATAAATAAATAAATAAATAAATAAATGAAAAGGTTTAGTTGCCAATGAGTTTCGTGCTAACCGCTCAATCTGAAAGTCCGGAATTCAATTCTCCGCACCTTCGGAAAAAATTTTTTTTTTCTTCGATACCGTGGTGACGTCATCTGGCGGTTTTTTCGTGACCATTTTTACCGGTAAAAAAACCCAACCCAAGTAACACATATAATCGGCTGAAGATTGGATATGGATGGCCCTATTCTCGTCCTTTGGAGGACCGGCTTCTGCCAATACATTTTCAATATTGCGCCGATTACCTGTGTTGTTAGGGCAACGTGGCTCGGTATAGCTTAGCGCGTGAACACACGAACCCGACCGCGGCGGCTGCGTTTTTATGAAGGAAAAACGCTAAGGCGCCCGTGTGCTGTGCGATGTCAGTGCACGTTAAAGATCCCCAGGTGGTCGAAATTATTCCGGAGCCCTCCACTACGGCACCTATTCTTCCTTTCTTCCTTCACTCCCTCCTTTACCCTTTCCTTACGGCGCGGTTCAGGTGTCCAACGATATATGAGACAGATACTGCGCCATTTCCTTTCCCCAAAAACCAATTATTACTATTATTATTATTATTATTATTATTATTATTATTATTATTATTATTATTATTATTATTATTATTATTACCTGTGTTGTTTGGGCAACGTAGCTCGGTATAGCTTAGCGCGTGAACACACGACATAATTAGTTTCCCACGGGCGCCGGGAAAGCAGCTGTTCTGGAACGCCCACGATAACGTCAGGCGCGGAAGAAACTTTTCGCCCGTAATTTCAAAGAGGTCGACGGCCAGTAAAATACAAACATAAGCACACCTCGTACAAAGAATAATGGAAGGAAAATGAAATAAAAACAAGTAGAACATGCAGGCCTCGTGTTACGAATTGAAAGGAGTTTTCTTTTTTTTTTTTCGCGCCTGGATGTTTAGGTACACAGGCCGGAAGTGCGACCTCGCAAGAGATAAATCGTCTCCGGCGCGAAACAAATTTGTCAGAAGGGGGAAAGGGGAAGTGATAGGTGGATAAGAGGAGGTGGCAAGGGAAGAAGGTACGAACACAGAGGAACACTGTACACACGTGTCAGGTGAGAAAAAACAAACAAAAACAACAGAGTGCCGGAGCCAACACCATAAATGCTGGGGCAACAGGCATCCAACCGCGAGACAGGCGCGGTAGAGACATTGATCTTGACGTTCGAGCACTCCGCGCGCTTCATCTGTTAAACCCGGCGGGAGTAGAAAGAAAGGAAGAAGGAATGAAAGAAGAGGAAAGGAAGGAAAGAAAGAAGGAAGGAAAGAAGGAAGGAGGAAAGAAAGGAAGGAAGAAAACGAAACTTAAACAGGGTGTTGTGCGCTGCCCATTTAGCGCATTATTTTTATTCTGTATGCACGCTTAAAACTGATAAGCGGGAAAAAGATCTTCAGAATAAAAATAAAGCCCCCCCCCCCCCCCCCCTAGATTTTCTAGACGCCTAAACAACTTCGTTCTTCTAACTGCGGCATTCGGCGCATGCTTAACGGTCGTTGTCCCGACGGCTTTAATTAGATCCGAACGCCCTGGTGCCAATAGCGCAGTCGACGTATGCATCGGGAGAGACAAAACAGGCGCAACGATTGCGTTATCAAGGACGGTCGCGTTCTAGTCGCACCCCACCCGTGTTCGTTTCTAAAATAATGCGCCCAAAACAGAAACACGGCAGCCACCAACCTAGCAGCAACATTAGGAGATGAGATAACGCCTTTTTTTTTTCGAGCTGTATATCGATCGAGAACGTTACTCAGGAGAAGAGCGCCATGGAAAGAAATCCGCAAACGTGCAAAAGTGTATTCCTTTCTTCTCTCACTCCCTCCTTTACCCTTCCCTTAAAGCGCGGTTCAGGTGTCCAACGATATATGAGACAGATACTGCGCCATTTCCTTTCCCCCCAAAAAACCAATTATTATTATTATTAAAAGTGGACTCTTTATTTTGAGAGTCCACACGAAATATTTGAATTCTCTATGGAATTTCCAGAGCGCAATATAGAGCAAGTAATATCCTACACAGGTTAGAAGACTCGATAGCGCAAATTAGTATACCGGGCGAGAACTTTTTCCCCGAACGCAAGGGAAATCAAAAACTTCGCCCCCTCTAGAAACGGAATACGGCCCAAGAATGCCGGCCGTAGACCCTGCCATCGAAAGGAAGGAACTTGGGTGCAATTTTGATTCGTTTTTTTTAATGAGCAATCTAACAATAGATGCAGGTTGAATTAATAAAAGAGCAAGCTTGTTTCCTCTTAATATTTTTGCATACTCGGTGCCGTTTTTACCATCACCATATTCCAGGTACGCGCATGAAACTGACAGCTCATTATTAATTTCTTATATGCTGCTGCAGCGCGTTTTTTTCTATGTTGTCAGTGACGAATGTTATAACTATCGCTACAAGGACGACTAGCCCCCACTTCCCAGTTCTCACTACTATCAATCCCCCGTTGCGACTCGGTAGTTACAACGTTCTGCAGCTGAGGCCAAGGTCGCGGGTTCAATGCCGGCTGTGGCGGTTGAATTTCCATGGGTATGACACGCAAGGACGCCCATGTATTAATGTTTCAACTCCCGTTAAAGTAGTCCAGGTGGCCCAAACTGACCAGGAGCTCTCCGCTACTGATCATATCGTAATCCAGAGCATTTCATTGGCGGCCAACGCTCAATCAGTCAGTCGCTCGATGTTACCAGGGCGCATATTTCTACAGCCGAACCTCGTTATAAGGAAACGGTTAATAACAAAACAATAGATACAACGAAGGAATGACGACTCCCCTTGGAAACTGGGTCAACACGGGCTGTAAGGAAGCTACGGCTATAACAAAGTAATCGCCACGGGCCCCTTCAACTTTTTTATAACAGGGTTCAACTGCACCATCAAATCAATTAACCATATCAAGTACAGATCTGGCCTCAACTTCCAATTTTTTGTGTCTCCAAACACCAAGCACCGCAGAAACTAGCCTAAAGTTACGACACAATCCGAAGATGTAATTTTTGCAACAATGCATAAAACGGAAACACTCGCGTCGTATTGGGCACAGTAAACAACCGAACGCCAAACAGCCAGGGGACCGAACCGAACACCTAGGCTCCCGAAAGCGAGCAACGTTCCATCGCGCCACCGAGTCTTGATAATAAATAATAATTGGTTTTTGTGGAAAGGAAATGGCGCAATATCTGTTTCCTACATAGTTGGACACCTGAACCACGCCATAAGGGAAGGGATAAAGGAGGGAGTATCGAGCCGTCGTGGCGGAGTGCTAGCGCCTCCGCCTGAAACGCCAAAAGCCACTGAGTCTTGAGAGCTGAGTTTCTGTCGATGAGCTTGACATGCATGGTCGTGCTAGACCCGACGGCAACCGCTTGGCGGCGCCGCGATCGCTAACTGCGCTTGAGATGGTTGTTTATCGCGCTACTAACCAACCAACCAACGGCTAAGAAACAACTCGTTAACATGCGCACGTGCTACTCACGCCTTGAGCGGACGCACGAATCCGCCAAAGTCCGGCATGGTGTCGACGAGGGCGCCAACTCCCTAGCTCGACGTCCCGCACGCGGTGGCGGCGGAACACGACAGCGTCGATCACGGGGGTTGAAAAGCGACGGTATACACACGACGACGAGGACGGCACTGGCGAAGAGTCCCGAAGCGCGATCGTAATAAGAATCCCCGAGGGAACCTGCCGCCGGTCACAGAGCCAGTTTTATACACTTTACTCACGCGTCCACTTTCTCTAACACTCGGCGACTGAACACAGACGGGCTCTGTCCGACCGCTCAGCTAAAGTCCGGCGGCGTGATATCGTCTCGCGTCGCTCGCCCTCGCTGCGAGTTTGCCCGAAGGGAGGAGGAGGAGGAGGATAAGAGAGAGGAGAGATAGTCGGCACCTCCACCTCCATGTACGCGTCTCGCACGGCCGGCCGTCTACGGCCGTGCGCGGACGCGGAGAAGGCGGGAAAGCAAGGGTTTCAGGCAGCCCGACGAAATAATACAAAAAAAAAGATAGAAAGAAAGCAAGGAAGAAATCAAGGAGGGAAATCAAGCAAAATAAAGAAGGGACGAAAAAAAAGAAGACAGGGAAAGCAATAAACAGAGAAAAAAAGAAACAAAAAAGAGTGAAAGATGAAGAGAGAGAGAGAGCGACCTTGGAAGGAGAAAGATAGAGCGAGGCAGCAAGAAAGGAGACGAAGATTAAAGAAAGAATTGATTGATAAAACGACTTTCAATTGGGAAGGCTCTATGTCCTCTTAATGGGATGGGGTAGAAGCAAAGTGAGATACGGAGAGAAAGGGATATAGACGCAAATAAGAAGAGAAAGGGAGGTAGCTGGGAATAGAGAGAAAGAGAATAAAGAAGGAAAGGAAAAATCGAAACAATGGAACAAAAGAAGAGAAAATTTGAAAGAAACAAAGAAGCGTAAAAACGTCGAAAAAGCAGCAGCAGCAGCAGCAGCAGCAGCAAGCGGAATAGTAGACGAGGCAACGGCGGAGGACGTAACAAGGGAGAGACGGCCCGCAAGGTCACGCGCAGCACGCCGGACGACACCTAAAAGCGAGGCAGAGAGAGGCGTCAGCCAGCGCGCCGTTGCGAATACGAATGGGGGGCAAGGTCGTCCGAGCGCGCGCCCTTCTCTGGCGGCCATCGCGAGGAGGATGAGGATAAGTTACGCCCGGGAATGCGGATCATCGTCGGCGTGGATAAGGAGGATAACGCTGCGTGCGCGTTGTCGCAACCGAGAGAGAGGAGGAACAAATGGAGGGAGAGAGAGGCAGGGACATTCTCTAGGCAGCCGCTGCCGCTATGCATGCGATGGCTCCAGAAATGCGGCGCTGGGAACGGTAGCGCAGCGCAACAGCTCCCAAGCAGCACAGGTAATTTCGCCAATATTGGAGATGTATCGGCAAATGCTGGCTCTACAAATGACCAATGTAAACCATCTCTTTCCAATATTAGGCCTATTATCTGTGCGGCTTGGGAGGTGGCACGCGAAAAAGTGCGGAGCCAGGTACAATGTCACCCGCCGCGGTGGCTCAGTGGTTAGGGCGCTCGACTACTGATCCGGAGTTCCCGGGTTCGAACCCGACCGCGGTGGCTGCGTTTTTATGGATGAAAAACGCTAAGGCGCCCGTGTGCTGTGCGATGTCAGTGCACGTTAAAGATCCCCAGGTGGTCGAAATTATACCGGAGCCCTCCACTACGGCATTCTCTCTTCCTTTCTTCTTTCACTCCCTCCTTTACCCTTCCCTTACGGCGCGGTTCAGGTGTCCAACGATATATGAGACAGATACTGCACCATTTCCTTTCCACCAAAACCAATTATTATTATTATTATTATTACAATGTCAGAAGAGCTTCCCTGGCGTTGCCATACTGCTTGTTGGACTTATATCTGCACGTGCGGAAAAGGCACAGTATCTGGGAGCGCTAGCTATCTGCAGGTCGTTCGCAGTAGCACGGATAGTGAGTCGAAAGGCCCCTTTTAGGCGTACAACGCCCGCCGCTATGGACGAGGGTGGCGCTGGTGAACACTCTCAATGCTAGGTTGCATGCAACGTAAATACCCACGAAAAGAGAAGATTGGACAGCCGCCGCCGTAACTGAGTTGGTAGGGTACCGGACGTGTAATTCGGAGGTCGTGGGTTCGGATCCCATCGGCGGCACATGGTTGTTTTTTTCTTGAACTGTCTAATCAATTATCATTCAGCCAGAAAATAATTACACTATTAATAAGTCATGGATTAACAGGAGAAACTGAAAAAAAAAGAGAAACACTCCCCTACATTTGGTTTCGGTGACTGCTGGCATCCTTCATATGTATACCCCAACCTCCACGTGACTCCTCATCTGTCCTACATGACTCCCATAATATGACACAAGGGGAGTCATTTAGCTCTCCATTTGACTCCGTAGTGTTACGGGCTGATGAATGGGTGCTCACGAAAATGTTCACAATGTGGTCATGTGATCCTTCTGCAGTCGCTCTCGCGGAGGAGGATATATACTATAGTAATCACTTCAGTGATTCGCTCAGGGGAGAGGGAATAGCTCGGTTGCCTTTCTTCAAAATTCGCGGCTGTTATCTAACTTCCCCCTTCTTTACATTTCGTGCAATTCTCTCTCTTTTCGATCACTCAATTTCTCTTCTTTTTTTCGGCGATTCTTTCGTTTATTATCGTTCTCTCTCTCTCTCTCTCTCTTTCTCTCTCTCTCTCTATATATATATATATATATGTATATATATATATATTCTTTCCCTTCAAAAGCTACGCCTCTAAGATTGCATTCGGCTCACAACTTGACGTCGACCCGTATGTTACGTAAGCATTAGATACACCGGCTGCCGCTATCGCGTTGAGATCGCGTGAGGGCTTCTTTATTGCAGCCGGAAATTAAGGGATCCACGCCGAGCCTGGCGCCTTCAGTTCGTCATGCAAGCCACGTCGCCTCTCATCGCTCAGTCCCGCGCTCGTCTCTCTTATCGTTTCTTACGAACCTCAATTAGCGTCCGTCACTCAAAGCACCGATCTTTTCGTAAGTGCACTTAACGCAACTGGTTAGCGCAGATAATCTGGGAGATGGCCTAACCAGTAGCCAATGCTGATCTTTTACGAACCGCAGAGCTCAGAAAAAAACCTGTTCTTTCTATTCCTCTATCACTTCCTCCATGCTTTCGCTCAGAGTAGGACACTTACCGCGCCTTTCCTTTCGCCACCCCCCCCTCCTTTTCCCTGCGCTTTCAAACCTTCAGAAATGCAAAAGGCGCTTGGCTACTGATCCGGACTTCACGGGTTCGAACAAGACCGCGGCGGCTGCGTTTCCATGAAGGCGAAACGCCAGGGGCTCGTGTGCTGTGCGATGTCAGAGTACGTTAAAGATCCCCAGGTGGTAGAAATTATTCCGGAGCCATCCACTACGGCGCCTATTTCTTTCTTCTCTCACTCCCTCCTTTATCCATAACTTCCTATATATATATATATATATATATATATATATATATATATATATATATATATATATATATATATATATATATATATATATATATATATATATATCCCTCCACTACGGCACCTCTTTCTTCCTTTCTCCTCTCAGTCCCTCCTTTATCCCTTCCCCTACGGCGCGGTTGAGGTGTCCGCCGAGAAGCGAGACAGTTACTTCGTAAATTCTCTGTCTCAAAAAAAATAAAACACTAACGTCGGTGAACCTTAAAGATGACCCAGCTGGTCGGAATAATTCCGGAGCCCTCCACTTCAATACCCTCTTTCATCTTTCACTCCCCTTCACTCACGGCGCACTTGAGGCGTCCACCGAGGAGTGAGACAGTTACTGCTCCATTTCTCTCTCGATCTCTCTAAAAAAAGCACAAATGCCGGTGAACCTTAAAGATGGCACAGGTGGGCGAAATTATTCCGGAGCCCTCCGCTACGGAACCTCTTTAGTTATTCAGGTGGTCATTATTTCCGGAGCACTTCACTACTGCGTCCTTAATAGCCTTCAGTCGCTTTGGCACGTTAAACCCCCATAAAGCAAACCATAAACCAATCTTATAGTTATGCCTTCACTCTTTCACTACTTCCTTCAACCCTTCCCACACGGCGAGGTTGAGGTGTCCGCCGAGAAATGTGACAGTTACGGCGCTCTCTAGTTTACCCAGAGCAAATTTTCAATTTTAATTCCCCACGTTCATAGGAACACTCATGAAACTGTTTATTTCGAATGACAGCCATTATTATCCACCAAATCAACTCTGCAACAGCACCATACAAGCTGCCCGTATTCCACACATTCCAACTGACGCATCACGGAGAAAAGCAAACGCGTTTCGAACAATGCGGTGAGGTCGACATCTCGTTGAAGGCAACCCTAATAGGCATCCAAAGTCGTTGACGCGTTTAACATGGCATCGGGTGCGTATGTATGTTATTCGTTTGAAACGCGCCTTACAAACAACACTCCCAGTTTTTCTGCCAAGTTGGCCGCATATCACATCTCCTTTCTCTTTTTTGTTACATGCGCCGCCGAGACACACCCGCCGAACCCAGCACTGATTCCGCAGTTAAGCAGAACAACACCGATAACACGGATCGCGTTATCTCTTTCCTGGTTCGTCCTTGCACACTTTACTTGTATTCAGCGCTCAGAATTATCATTTTCCACCGTAGAGGCAGCTAAGTGTCCACTTACCTACATGTAGCCAGTAAGGTACTTCCCTGAACGAGCTGAACGGTGCGAAGCGCTCTGGTCAGTAGCAAGCCTCCTAAGACGAGTCTTGTTTGAAAAGCCTGCCTTCCACGTGACGCTGACGTCACGTGGTAGACAACCCGCGAGGCAATAAGGTCACATGACCACGTGGACATGCGTCGTACAGCCCAAGGTTGAAAGAAGCCCTCTCACGCGCGCTGTGTACTCCGGCGAAACTCTCGAGATTTTACGGTTTTTCCGAGAGTTCCATTGCTGCATCGTTGCAAACCAGGCAGCTGTAGCGCTTGAAAAGTTTCGGTATTTTTCAGAAACTCCGCCAACATATACACGCCAGTTCCAGAGCGAACCGCGCGAGATTGCAACGCTGACCACCGACACTCAGCGGGGTAGACACAGAAAGCCCGCAATGCAAAGCCAACACCACGGCTGTACAAAGCAATCAAACAAAAAAAGAAAAAACAAAGAAAGTAAAACAGATTGGTCGGAAAAAGCGACGCAACAAACACATAAAGCGAGGCAATCAAACCGATATCGAAGAGTACGTATACGCTTAGTCCGGCATCCACGGCACGTAGAATGTAACGAGCGTGAGTGCTTCGGAGAAGCGCCCGGCCGACATTAAAACGTCGGCGAGACGCCACAGAGGCGCACTCCGACGCTGACAGTGCTGCTTTAAGGCGTCCTATCTCCGAATCGAGTCACGTTGTCTCGGCGGACACCTTTTCTCGGAGGCGCATTTTTGACGCCGTCGCGGACCCCCCCCCCCCATCGCATCTCCGGGCCTCGGGCTACTCGTGACACGGCTGTATTGGAGAGGCAATTAGAGGGCTGCTTCAACACCACTCCGTCGCATGATGGGGTAAATGTATTAAGGCGTCACATTTCGTTTACGCTCGACAATTAGGTGCAATATTACTTTTGCCTGAAACCATAAAATACGTTGTGGGGGTTATTCTTCTCGGTGGTGGTGGTGAAAAGCCTTTATTGAATGAAAGAGGTGAGGCTCTTTAAAGAGCCCCGCATTGGGTGGAGTCCTTATTCCGGGACCCCATTGGTCGAAGCCGTCAGCTTAGCCCTCTTGACCAAAAGCCTTTTGGGCCTGAAGGTCCGAACAGCCAAGCAGGGCCGCCTCCCATTCCTCTCTGGTAGGGTTGGGGTGGGTGGAGAGAGCTGAGTTGCGCTGGCAAGCCCAAACCATGTGGTAGGTGTCAGCCACCTCCCCACAGTGTTTGCACCTGCCAGTGAACGCGGGATCGAAGTGTTTTAATACTGCCAGGCACAGCATTGTGTTCGTGAATAATCGGAGTAGAACGGGCTCGTTTGTTTTCCCCAGTCCCTTTGCAGGGGCCGGGTAGAGAGAACGTCCTTCAGTGAAAAAAAAAAAAAAGAAGACAGGACGATCTCACTCATACTCGGCAAGTAGCGTGCATTCCTGTGTACAGTCCACGGGCTATACACGTTTAAATGTTTGGCCTCTGTGGACTACCTATAGGTGCGGGCTGTAGAGTATCTTTTTATTCAGTATCGTTCAAAGCAGCATGAATCGGCCAACGCAATTCGATGTGCTACCTGCTGCGGACAATACACAGTAGAAAACATTTTTTTCAGCAAAAATTGAGGCCTGCGGGCCATACACCGTGCGCAAACTGTTTACCGGAAATTACGGTAGTTCTCGATTATAGCACTCCGGTGAGTTAAAAGTAAGCCGTGCGGGCGTCACCAGCGACTTTTTTTAAACCGCCCACTTGCCGCGATAGCTCAGTGGAATTGGCGTTCGGCTGCTGACCCCAAGGTCGCGGGTTCGATTGCGGTAATCTGAAAGAGACGAAATGCAAAAAAAACGCCCGTGTGTGTGCTATGCGATGTCAACGCACGTTTAAGATCCCCAGGTGGACTATATTAACCCGCAGCCCTCCAGTACGGTATCCTTCAAAGTCCATGTGTCGCTTTGGGACATCAAAGTCCACAATTTACTTTCTTTTTTTCAAACCACTTTGCTTTTATGAGGACACCATATACGTATAGCGCATAATCTCATCCATGCGTAGCCATAAACATGTGTCAATGTGCATAAGTAGTCACGCATTCGAGCCTTAAGTAGCGTGCCCACGTATCCTCGTTATCATTAGGCGGCGCAGGACAGATATCGCCGGCTGTGCCCGCACCTGTAACTAATTCATCATAATATTGGTACGTGAAAAATCAGATGTTCCTTTTATATATTGCTCCGAACTGTACAACTCCAAGCGAGATGAAAGCGGACAGTCGCTTAGAATGCAGTGAAGAATATATACAGTGCGTCTCACTATATTCAGTACGCATTTCTTTTAAAAATGGTACAATATATGGATAGCGCCGCTTTTAACGCGTCATTTTTTTCAGGTGGGTGCCTTGCTCTGGCGCATCTGATAACATGCTTTACAATGAGTTGCATATCAAGTTATAATACACTCCAAGTTGTACGTTCCAATTAGTTTGAAGTAAATTTATTGCCTTAATAGTAAAAGGAACTTTTCTAAGGAACTATTACAGCCTCCTAACAAGTGAACTGAACAAGCTGACACACCCCGTATATATGTGCACTGAAGCCGGCGACTGCGTTCCGCAGCCGTCGAAGAACGCCGAGCGTCTTAAGCTGCTCCCCGCAACACACGCTATCCGAAGCAGGTGTCACTGAATAATAATAATAATAATAATAATAATAATAATAATAATAATAATAATAATAATAATAATAATAATAATAATAATAATAATAATAATAATAATTGTTTTTTGGGGGGGAAAGGAAATGGCGCAGTATCTGTCTCGGATATCGGCGGACACCTTAACCGCGCCGTAAGTGAAGGGATAAAGGAGGGATGAAAGAAGAAAAGAAGAAAGGCGCCGTAGTGGAGGGCTCCGGAATAGTTTCAACCACCTGGGGATCTTTAACGTGCACTGACATCGCACAGCACACGGGCGCCTTAGCGTTTTGCCTCCATAAAAACGCAGCCGCCGCGGTCGGGTTCGAACCCGGGCGTCACTGAACAGAGAACTTCGCTTCGCGCAAAAATCTAATTTTGACTTAACTACACAAGGGCCCGCGTAAATACGACACACGCGGCAGGCCTTTCGACACAACTCACGAGCCAATCAACCCATCGCGGGGAAAATTTATCGCACATCTCTTCCTGGGAATTTGGAGAGGACAGCGCACTGCCGCTCCATTCGGCTCTTGCAACTCGTGAAGGCGAGGTGGCATGCGGACGCCGTGACGTAGGTGACGCGTAAAGTGACGTATGCGTGAGGTAAAAGAGAGAGAACGAGAGAGGGGCAGTACGCCTGAAGGCACTTTCTTTAAGCCGTTGCGAAATGGTGTGGGAAATGAGAAGGCAACTGGTGCGCGCTCAGCTCGCGTGAGAAAACGTGGGAAGAAGACGTGAAAAGCTGTAGGAAGCGCAGTGGCGCGGCGACGGCCGGGAATTTTTTTTTCAGGACCTTCACATCCTGTCTGCCGTAGAAGGCGATGGCCGTTTCTTTTTTCCCTTTCCCTTCCCTCATTAGCCGGCCGATCGTCCGACGCTGACGTCACTTCACCCGGACCCGGCACGTCACGTGTACTATACGCTGCCGCACACCTCCCAAGTGACATCACGAACGTGGGGAAAAACCCTACGATGTCCCGGCATGTCCTGCTAGCGGAATGTGCTGTTACTTCGCGATTTTGTAATTGCGCTATAATATGTACATTTTCCGCACGGCCATGGAGCTTTCTCGGCGCTCTAAATCTTGGCAATGTAGTATTGCAGAAGCTGGAGCTTCGGAATCAGCTATTTCAGCAGGGAACCGAGTAATTCGCTATAGCCATTCATACGCTATAGCGAATTCGTAACTTTGATCAGTCACGGTGCTGAGAGCACTGCAAGTGAGGTAAGGAAAAAACAGGCAAGATAAAGCGCATTTCTAGACGAGGCCATTATCCATATACACATATCCAGCAGCAACTGTAGGAAATGGCGACGTACAGTCTTTGTCAAAAATAACCAGGCTGCATGGTTTGCTTCTCCTTCGTATAGTAGAGCCCTTAAGGCTTCCCTACAGACCAAAGAGGTCGTGTATGATGAGGACAAGCGTTATCCTTCCTACATAGAGATTTAGAGCTTGAAGGCTGACATAAGAGCTTCAATACACGACTGAGAAGCAAACCGTGCAGCCTGGTTACTTTTAGCAAAGGCTGTACATATGGACACAGAACTTATAATACCTTTGAGTTATGGTCACGTTCTGAAGGACAAATGCCCTCCCACCGTTCTTCAATTAAGATTGTCTTTCACAACGTGGGACCACCTCATAGTTTCTAAGTCTTCTAATCTCCCCTCTCTACCTGATAGCCATCTGTTCCGTGATACGTTTGCCGTCACTTGGGATCCACTCCTTTACCATTATGTCATAGCACCCACCAAAGTTCATCTCCTTCCCTCATTTCCGCTGAATACAGAATTTTCGAGTTTTAAGAGAAACCTTTATTTAGCAAATTGAATTCACGCGACATAACAATGACCATCTTCAGAACAACGCATAAAGAAAAGAAACCATCCGCCCAGTATTTACATTGAGGCAAGAAAATGGGGTTAGTAGGTATCACATCATTCAAGTTTACATAACGGAATTATGCCGAAGCAAAAGGACGATTGTATTATACCGCTTATGAGAACAAACAAAACATACTCGCTAGAGGTGCGCGTATATTTTTCGCTCAAGTAAAGACGTCTTCCAGGTATTCAATATAAAGCGCCGAAACCGGTACGTTACCGGAGCAAGGCGCAAGCGCTCGCATTCTTGAGCGCCAGAGAGGGGCGCGACCCTGTAACGAACAGGTGTCACGTGTTCCTCGCCGTCTGTCACACACGCGCGCGTTACACACCGCGCTGGCGTCGGTCCAAGTTGCTCCGGGCAGCTTCCGGCTGCTGTCGTCACGCGCGTGTCGGCGGAGGTCACATTTGCATACTAGCGCAAGGATCTTTCCAGCACCGTATACGGTGTGTCACATAAGTTCCGTAAGGTCACGTCCCGAGCACTTCCTTTTCTTCTCTAGTGTCACGCTTACGACACATTAATCCTGCTATGCTCACAGTACCAAGTACAGTACGCAGCCCGATGCGATTTAAAGGCGGTCACCAATTTAAGGCTTAACGTACTCGCATGAAAGTCCTTTTTAGGGTATTTCCAGCAGCCTACGCGGTATGTCACAAAAGTAACATACGGTCGCGTCCCGAGCATTTCCTTATCTTCTCAAGTGTCACGCTTACGACGCATTAATTCTGCGACGCTCAGAGTACCAAGTACGATATAGACAGTACGCAACCCGATGCGATTTAAAAGTGGTCACCCATTTTAGGCTTAGTATAGCGGGATGAAAGTCCTCTAAAAAACTTACTTTTAGCAGGAAGATTGGCAAAAAAAAAAATACTTTTGTGAGTCGCTTGATTCCTTCAATCTGCGCAGTTGCGCTTTTTGGAGGATAAGTGACCATTATGTGCGCATCAGGAAAAGTCCGATTCGATTCGGAGGTTGTCACAGGTTAGGCTTAAGCTAATCGGATTAAAGTGTTCTGACACAGTTTAATTTCGCAAGAAGGCACGAACGCAATCCATGAGCTTAGATCGTCGCTTGGCTGCTCTATCCTGCACAGCAATTATTACTCAAGCCGCGATTGCCAGCATACTTCTCAAACCGAAGTCAGTGTCAGCTGGTATAGGCGCAGAAGGCGTTCTGCAAGATCACTCATAGGAAGGCTAAAGTTTTTCCACTAAAACATCCTGTAATCCCGAAGGCCGTGTTTTTGTATCAGCAGGTGATCTAATGGTTATGAATTTGCTATAGGTTTAATTTTATGTTCCTGGGTATGTGTGCTTGATTTTTATATTTTTCAGATATTGAGGATTTAGTCTAATTGTTATATAGTTTTATTCAAGCACTAATAATACTGCTGTTATAATTCGGTACTATAAATTTCTTTACTACATCTACCAGCTTTTCCTCGCATTTCTGCTATCAACAGGTCCAGCAACAATCGAGTGCTGGACGTCTAGGGACTTTATCTGGCGTTTCAATTTCTCGCGCATTTTAAGGTCAAGTCAAAGCAACGATAGTTCATATTTTAAACACCAGTCGTCGCAGCAAAATATATTCGCGAGTCCTCTCCACAGCCGCATTTAACAGCAATAAAACCAACAAACGCAACGACAGCAAGCATTTCGTACCATGGTCGTCGCAACAAACGATGTGCAGGCTTCTTGGTCGTAATAAATGGGGGCTCGGTGAGGATTTGTCGTATATACTAAGCGAATTCTGTCGTATTAAGCGAATTAATATCGGAGAGAATCCCTTCCAGCCAAAAGTGCAGTCCATGTAAAGCACCCGAGAAGGAGCTCCTCGCAAACTAACGCTATACAGACACATTTTTCTCGCCTCGGGCTCTGTTTACACAAAGGATTTGCCGTTCTAAGATACACCGACCCGGCTTTTCAGAAATCTCGAGCGAACGCGTCTATCTGACACGCCTTTGGAGAGCGCGACAAGTGCTATTTTGCCGCCGGATGAAACTTGGAGCCTAGACTCGGGGAAAGATTCAAATATACGATAATAACAATAAAAAAAACTAGTTTTTCGATTAACTCTACTCCGAGTCGGAACAGCCGCGAAACTCTGGATAATAGTTAAAGCGTTTCGGTATAAACGGGTCGCCCCCGTCTTTTGTGCCTGTTACTGTAAAGAATGTATAACCAGCAACGGTGAAAAAAAAGAAGAAAAAGAATCTGGCCTTCCGAATAATGCTTCAAACCGGACAGATGAGGTGAGAGGGTGTAACTCCGGGCTGATTATAGTTGGTCTTTTTATTGTGTTTATTTTTTTCGATGAGAAAAGAGACGTCATCACCTAACTCCATTTTATTAGAAGGGTGCCTAGCTGCTATGTCGATATTTTTATCATTCTCCTGTCATCGGTAAAGAAAACTGAGCAGTAACAAACAGGACACCGGTACAGAAAACTCAGGAGTGACAAACCGGGCATCTTTGCTGAAGGAATGCACTAGATTTGGTGTGTATGTTCTGTCCCATATATATGTACTACTCCAAGCGCCATTAGCCGGAAAGCTTCGGTCGGTGGAACTGGTTATGGTGAACTTTGTAATATTGTTTTATGACGAGATGTATATGGAGAGGCTGTAACGCTATGACACCCGTTCAATAAGCACTGGTTATGGTTAACTTTATTAGTCAAGTATTAGGTTGTTTATTGGAACACTCTAGTCGGATACCACTTAAGTCTGCAGTGAAGCTCCGGCCACATTTAGAGCTGCCGCATAGAATTCCTCCGCGACAAAAAAGTAGTCCGTTGTTAAAACTTTTCTTGTCATCTAAACAAGAAGCCAACCACAATAAGAAAGTTAGATGCACTAAAATTTTTATAAACGGCTCGTTTAAAAAAGCCGAAATTTAAAAATCTGATTTCGTTTATTGTTGTGATTGAATAGCGGAGTAATACAAGAGTTCGCAGCCATGGCCCAGTCTTAACAACTAGTGTTTTTTTTTAAGCTGTATCCTACAATACTATATTTTTCACTTTAATACACAGCGACAAAATTGCCATTGCTTTTCAGGCATCGGTATGAAGCAGTGTATTGAAACATATACTCATCGCCACCAGCTGAGAAGAGTTTTTGGCGTGTTATATAAGTTTTTTTTCTAATAACGCACGCGTATAACGGCTAGAAAATAGCGTCCGAATATTTGTAAGATTACTACCGCAGTCGAAACCCCAGCCGAGCTGCGAAGTTTGCGCCAGCCCTTCGCAGCAGCCGGTTCGTAGGAAGGAAGCGGAAGGAAACACATCGACAAGTTTATTTACTGACGTAGACGGCGGTGTAAACAAGTCGTTTCTCACCGCCAGAGCGTAACGCAGTCTCGCTGCCTATTGGTCTTCTTGGATCGAGGGCAGCATATTACTAGTATCGTTTTCGAGCTGCGAATTTGTGTATTTATTCGCAGTTTTTTTGGGGGAAACGGAAAATAAATAAATAAAATAATAAGAGAAGAGTCATTCAAGCATGCATGTGTGCTGACAATAATTCTTATAGGCACCTCAACTCTTAAGCGCGTTAGCTCTTACTACTCGTATGGTACAAGTCGCATCCCAACGTTCCTTGGCCGTCCGAGATTTCAATATGGCGGCCGGAAATCTCAGGTCAGCAAAATTGTTGTTTCCCTCCATCCAGAAGAAGCTTCAGTGCTGAACGCCACCCGGAAAACTGTTGCTGAGCAGCCCATTGCTGTATGTAAAGAACAATAAGACTGCATACCAGAAAAAAAACTGAAATATATAGCAAATGTATACATACTGCTTTCTGAAAAATTTCCAGAATGCGGAAGCTGCAAGACAGCTCAATTTCACCGCCGCGTGAAAAAAAAATAATCAGAGGAACACCTAATTACATTATGTGTTTACAATTCAACAGCATCAGAAGCTGTTGATGCCCTTACAGGAAATGACGTCACTTCCGGTCTGGTGACGTCAGTTGCCTCCAGCCAATGGGCGAATTTTATGACCGACCAGGCATTTTGGCCCCATGGTGGCATTAAAACCTCTATGCGGACCTGAATGACGAACGGGTTGTGTTGAAAGAACGCGGATTTTAATGATAAAAAACAATTCTGGCTTTCCACACAGCAGAAAGTTCACTCTCAATTTTTTCAAACTATAAGGACGACATTATCGCGAACACTCGAAACAAGATGAGGGGTGAAAAATGCCCGAGCTCGGAGGCGAAGAAAGTAGCATCTTTTCTTGTTCCGCCTGACAACAGAGCCCAGACTTATCCCAACGCTCAGGTCACAAGATGGGTCTGCCTTAGCCAACCAAGGCAGTCTCTAGGAAGGCTGTCTTGGAAGTTCGCCCGACCGTGCTAGCCCATAACAGAACCCGGCGGGAGGGGGTGGGGGCTGCGCAGGCAGTGCGAAGAATGCTTCAGCACTTCTAACTTGAGCAGCTCGCGCAACGCCGTCGACCGACAGCCCTGGAAAAGATGCGTCTTCGTCAACGCCTGACGCAAAGGAGACGAGGTTTGGGCCCCGGTGTTCCCGGAAGCCGGTAGCTGAATGGACACGACCGGTTAAGAACCGGTTTGCAGACGTCACCAGGCGAAGACTATAGGCTTCGCCTAATCAGGAAGGTGTGAGGGCGCGTGCTCAATCATTGTATCACCAGTCGTCACGTGCGCGTGGGCGATGTTTCGCTTGTGTGCAGGCACCCTTGTCGCCTTTAGAGCCGCTAGACCGAAACACTGGTTCAAGCTACACGTACTTGATCGGGTGTGGGCGCGTCATTCGCTGCCTTAACCCTTTCAGACGGTGCTTTATATTACCGACAAAGAAATGATTTGTTTTTACACCGCCTAACATACCCACGCAGTCCTGAAGGAAGACAATCAGTGAATTTCGCGGCGCGAAAAACCGACTGTTAATTTTCGTCGAATAATAATAATAATAATAATAATAATAATAATAATAATAATAATAATAATAATAATAATTGGTTTTAGGGGAAAGGAAATGGCGCAGTATCTGTCACACATATCGGCGGACACCTGAACCGCGCCGTAAGGGAAGGGATAAACGAAGGAGTGAAAGAAGAAAGGAAGAAAAAGGTGCCGTAGTGGAGGGCTCCGGAATAATTTCGACCACCTGGGGATCTTTAACGTGCACTGACATCGCACAGCACACGGGTGCCTTAGCGTTTTGCCTCCATAAAAACGCAGCCGCCGCGGTTGGGTTCGAATCCGGGAACTCCGGTTCAGTATAATTTTCATCGACAAGTACCAAATTTCACACAAAATGTGGGAATAGATGGCATGTTTTAAGATTTGAAATCGCCAGGATTTGTAAAATGAGCTCAGGATTTTTTAAATGAGCTCAGCAAAAAGTTTCAGCAAATGTTCCGTAAACTGTATTAATCCCACGTTTGCTTCTTTATTTCACCGCTATTTCTGTAATAAACACGTTCAGAGGTCATTGCTATCGATACAAAAAAAAAGAAGACTGAGCACCTCTTTTACACGGGTGTTTTCGCACGCCGTTTGTCACACCGCACGCTGTCATGCTTTCTGTCCGATGAATAACACAAGGGCTGAAGTGCGACTCAGAGAAAAAACTAGCCCATACAAATACATGCGCATTCATTTCGTCGACACGCACACAGGTGCGGGTGAGCGATTTGGCGAGGCAATCGAAAACAAACACCGCGTGTTGGTGACACTACGACACGGCGGTTGACATACTCTTTGCTCGAGACAGAAAGGAGTAAAAAAAGAGTAAGTTGTCCTCTAGCGCGTCCCCTCTTTACTCCCATATAGGCGTATTCGCGTTCAGATTGAAGCCAAGAACGGCCCACGAAAACTTTCTGCGGCGACCCTTACAAAAATTTCTTTATACCGTCTATAGACTGTCCATAGACTTTTGCCTACAAAGCCTAGAGACTCTCTATAGATGAACCACAGAAAACAGTCTATTGGCAATACAAATTCTTTAGACACTCTATAGACTGTTCATAGACTTTTGTCTATAAAGTCTATAAACTCTCTTTAGACAAACTCTAGAGAACAGGCTATAGGCAATACAAATTTTATAGACAGTCTATAGACTGTCCATAGACTTCTGTCTATAAAGTCTACAGACTCTACTAACAAACTAAAGTTAGTCTGTACTCTAGGGAGAAAACGCTATAGGCAATACAAATTTTATAGAGAGTCTATAGACAATCTATGGATTTATGGCCATACACTTTTATTAGACGTTTTTCTATAGACTATGAATAGACAGAGAAATAACTATAGAAAGGAAATAGAGTCTATAACATTTATATAGACTGTCTATGGACAATTTTTATAGGTGAATCTAAGCGTTGTTTGCCAACATATGCCGGGCACCAGCAAACAAAAAGGAGCAACTGAATGAAAACAAACGACTCCAAGCCCGGCGCTCGGACACAAGATTTATTGACAGCGTATCGTGTTCGCTTGCGCCAACGCGTCCTGGTCGATATTGAGCAGTCTTTCTTCCACGAGGACTATAGCGTAGTATACGCGCACTTCACTTCGTCGCCCCTACAATGTCCGACCTGGAAGAATAACGGTCACGTTGTGGTTTCGACAGAGGACGGATCGGCCGTAGGCTTTGACGCAAGGTTCGCTTTTTTTTTTTTGAAGAAGCGGGCAGGCTTAGACCACTGTCGCGGGACATCACGCTTGCCGCGTGGAATTCCGGCCAATTTTCCAATTCACGTTTAAAATTCTTGGAGCCAGATCTGAAGCTGCGGCTTCCATCCGGCCTACAACAAGGTGAAGAAACTTTGTTGTGTCGCCTGTGGCTTAGTGTAGCTTTCGCCAAGCATTACTCCCTTGTAATCCGTATGGCTGATAGCCCTGCATGTGCCATCTGCGGGTGTGATGAGACTATATCCCACATTCTTTGTGACTGCCCTGCCCATGGCACTGAAAGGCAGTCTCTCTGCCGTGCACTGAAACATCTTGACCTGCGCGCACTGAAGGAAACGAAGATTCTCGTCCACTAGCCGCGGCGGTCGTCGGCGGTGAAGGCCTCCAAGGCACTGCTCCGCTTCTTGAGGACTTCTGGCCTGCACGATAGGCTGTGACTTGAACAAACGCTGACTTTTCATAGCGGCCTCAATTTTCTGCTACTCTCCTTTCTCTTTCATTTTTTTATCCCCTCACCCCTTTCCTCCCGTGTAGGGTAGCAAACCGATTATTCTTCCTGTTGTTGTTTCCTTCGTGACATGGCGCATACCCACGACGGGGGATTGGACAGGGTTCAGTGGAGAGACCCCATAGTATAGGGTAAACTGGTGTCAAGCTAATGATTGTGCCATGGGTGAAATTTCTGTTAACCTCCCTGCCTTTCTCCTTCTTCCCTTTCTTCTTCCTCCTCGCTTTTCATTAGCTAGAGTAAATTTCGCATAACTCCTCGCACCCACAGACCCGGTGGGTAGTTACGGGTGTAGTAGGAAAAGGAACAAAAAGGCGTGCTGCATTTTGCCCCCCACCCCCCTCATTTATAGTTTTTCTTCCATATTTTGCCTAATTTTCAAAGCTTCAAGTGCACTCTAAACACGAATACGCCTATACTGGAGTAAAAAAGGGAGTATGCTCTACTTTAGCACACTCCCTTTTGTAAAAGGATCTTCGCTAGAGGATAGTTTACTCCCTTTTTAATCCTTTCTGCTTAGAGTGTGCTTTCGTTTTCAGATTACAAGCCAAGAGTGCGACCTCTGTAATGTTCGAAAGAAAATTTGAAACTAATGTGTCAGTGCACGCCCCGCCGGGGTGGCTCAGTGGTTAGGGCGCTCGACTACTGATCCGAAGCTCCCGGGCTCGAACCCGACCGCGGCGGCTGCATTTTTATGGAGGAAAAACGCTAAGGCACCCGTGTGCTGTGCGATGTCTGTGCACGTTAAAGATCCCCAGGTGGTCGAAATTATTCCGGAGCCCTCCACTACGGTACCTCCCTCTTCCTTTCTTCTTACACTCCCTGCTTTACCCTTCCATTACGGCGCGGTTCAGGTGTCCGACGATATATGAGACAGATACTGCGCAATTTCCTTTCCCCCCAAAAACCAATTATTATGTCCGTGCACAGACCAGCCGAAACCAGCAAAATTCGGAAGAATTCCCCCACCGCTGAGAATTAGTATGCACACAGGAGGAAACAAAAAAAAACGAAACAGATCAGAAAACCCGCGACCAGCACAGGCCCAGTTCATGGGTGGAAAACTTTCGGTGTGAGGTACGAAAAACTCGGTTCGAACGGCAAGCTAAAAAGAAGCCAACATTTGAGGAACAGCGCGTGACAATCGCCTAACACCACATACGTAAATTTTCCATCGCAGCTAATTGCGAACCGGATCGCTCAATCAGTGGCTTAATTGTTCGCAGCGAGTGGGCTGCGACGCGGCGGAAGCGCAGATGAGATCGATACGTTTCAATTACGGGAAGAAGAAGGAATGAGGCGAAAAGCCGTTTTGACAAATCGATGTCAGTGCACGTTAAAGATCCCCAGGTGGTCGAAAATATTCCGGAGCCCTCCACTACGGTACCTCCCTCTTCCTTTCTTCTTACACTCCCTGCTTTACCCTTCCATTACGGCGCGGTTCAGGTGTCCGACGATATATGAGACAGATACTGCGCAATTTCCTTTCCCCCCAAAAACCAATTATTATGTCCGTGCACAGACCAGCCGAAACCAGCAAAATTCGGAAGAATTCCCCTACCGCTGAGAATTAGTATGCACACAGGAGGAAACAAAAAAAAACGAAACAGATCAGAAAACCCGCGACCAGCACAGGCCCAGTTCATGGGTGGAAAACTTTCGGTGTGAGGTACGAAAAACTCGGTTCGAACGGCAAGCTAAAAAGAAGCCAACATTTGAGGAACAGCGCGTGACAATCGCCTAACACCACATACGTAAATTTTCCATCGCAGCTAATTGCGAACCGGATCGCTCAATCAGTGGCTTAATTGTTCGCAGCGAGTGGGCTGCGACGCGGCGGAAGCGCAGATGAGATCGATACGTTTCAATTACGGGAAGAAGAAGGAATGAGGCGAAAAGCCGTTTTGACAAATCGATGTCAGTGCACGTTAAAGATCCCCAGGTGGTCGAAATTATTCCGGAGCCCTCCACTACGGTACCTCCCTCTTCCTTTCTTCTTACACTCCCTGCTTTACCCTTCCATTACGGCGCGGTTCAGGTGTCCGACGATATATGAGACAGATACTGCGCAATTTCCTTTCCCCCCAAAAACCAATTATTATGTCCGTGCACAGACCAGCCGAAACCAGCAAAATTCGGAAGAATTCCCCCACCGCTGAGAATTAGTATGCACACAGGAGGAAACAAAAAAAAACGAAACAGATCAGAAAACCCGCGACCAGCACAGGCCCAGTTCATGGGTGGAAAACTTTCGGTGTGAGGTACGAAAAACTCGGTTCGAACGGCAAGCTAAAAAGAAGCCAACATTTGAGGAACAGCGCGTGACAATCGCCTAACACCACATACGTAAATTTTCCATCGCAGCTAATTGCGAACCGGATCGCTCAATCAGTGGCTTAATTGTTCGCAGCGAGTGGGCTGCGACGCGGCGGAAGCGCAGATGAGATCGATACGTTTCAATTACGGGAAGAAGAAGGAATGAGGCGAAAAGCCGTTTTGACAAATCGATGTCAGTGCACGTTAAAGATCCCCAGGTGGTCGAAATTATTCCGGAGCCCTCCACTACGGCACCTCCCTTTTTCTTTCTTCTTTCACTCCCTCCTTTATCCCTTCCCTTACGGCGCGGTTCAGGTGTCCAACGATATATGAGACAGATACTGCACCATTTCCTTTCCCCCCAAAACCAATTATTATTATTATTAAATCGATTAACAACCCAACCAATCAAGAACGTTCCCCGGGGAGAATCTCCGCGTTCAGATATTTCATGCGAACTTTTCCAGCACGAGAAAAGTGGATAGTTTTGGGCGACGACATACCACGCCGCCGACGAAGCTGACGATGCCACTAAACCAAGAGAAAGTCCCTCACGACGCGCTATATATATATATATATATATATATATATATATATATATATATATATATATATATATATATATATATATATATATATATATATATATAACCTGTGTGTTCCGGGCTGGATCGTTTCAGGACCTTTAAGGAGGCGCAGAAACGTCACTAATGTTGTTCGTTTTCTTTATATATATATATATATATATATATATATATATATATATATATATATATATATATATATATATATATATATATCCTTCAAGGTCCTGAAACGATCCAGAGCAGCCCGGAAGACACGCAGTTTACAAACAACACCCAAGGTCTCGGACGATAAAACGGGGTTGTAGGAATGACGGCTCCTTCGAAAGATCGCAGCGGTCGTTGTGAAGAAAGGCCGCGGATGTCTAATCAGGATATGAGCCGCGTACAAGCAGCCACCCTTTATACACACAGTACGCATACTTGAACGGCTAACCGCTGTGACGTCGGAACATTGGGAAAACGAGACGCTACTGAGAGGTTCAGGTCGTTGTCCACACCATTGACTGCAATCGTCCCGTGCGCCGAACAACGAGGGGGGGGGGGGGAGAGAGGGAGAGAGAGAGAGAGAGAGAGAGAGAGGAGGGGTATCTCGGGTTGTGAACCTCGGCGAGACACGTCGCAGTCAGTCAGTCGTGTTTACAAACACATCCGCGTTGAGGGCTGTCTCATCGGGATGACAGAAAGACCGCTCCGATGCGCAGCAATGAGTCCAGACGTCGAGATAGCATCCGCACATGCCACACGAGTATTTCTCCACTGTCCCCGGAAAGCAATCAGGATTCCCATGGACATAACTGCAGCGTGAAAAAAAATAAAAATAAAAGCGTTCCGCAAGACTGGTGCCGGGGTATGTTTTAAATTGTCATGACGAAATGCGTTTTGCGCAACGCGGAGGCTTGCAAAAACAACCGCCGCAGTGCCCCAGCGAATGAGTACGGCGCCTCGCGGCTCACAGCGAAAGGTCGCGGGTTCGATAACCGCGGTTGCGGCTGCAAGCCGACGGAGGCGGAACAAAAGAAAGGTGGGGTCGAGCTTATACGCGCGCGAAATTATTCCGGAGCCCTCCACTACGGCACCTCTCTCTTCATTTCATCTTTCACTCCCTCCTTTACCCTTCCCTTACGGCGCGGTTCAGGTGTCCAACGATGTATGAGACAGATACTGCGCCATTTCCTTTCCCCCCAAAACCAATTATTATTTATTATTATTATTCAATAACAGCTAAACTGGCAAAACTTGGCAAAGCGGTTTGAGGACCAAACTCTGTCTTCTTCAACATCGCCATCGCCACCATTGTGGTCAGCCGAACTGGGTCTGGAACACACCAAAAAACTATGCCATTGGCCTTTAATTTTTCCTATTTCGCGCAGGGCTTCATCACGTCATTCTGCGACAAGTCATTCCCTGTATTGTCGGTAAAGCGTGTGACGTCACGAATGACAGCTAGAAGCCAATGCTAATCACCGGCAGTCATATAAGAAAGGGGTACCTGACCAAAGGGCGAAGACACAAAATTAATAGGTTAAAAAACAGACCGTTGCTGAATAAGTTGACAATTTAGTGTCCTCGACTGCTGCGGCTGTAGAATGCTTAGGTGTGCGAGGTGAGCGCGAATTAAAAAAAAAATTAAGGGTTCTTTCGCACACAGTGCCTATTACGTGTTTTTAATTAAAATAAGCACGTAAAGCTAAAGTTAATGCGTCGCAGCCTTGATTAGGAAGCTTTAGAATAGGGGAAACCTACATCTCCCTAAACGACTGGGTTTCCCTTTTCTAAAGCTTCCCATTCTTAGCAAGTAGCCAATGTCACGTGCTTCGGAAGCCTTCAATGTTCGCGTCACACTACGGGCTCATTCAAATGATTGAACGGCCTCATTTTTGATCTCTTCTTTGACGAGCGTTAAAATGAACGCCAGAGTGCGTGAGAGGGTAGTCGAGGGTTCGACGGCATACCGTCTGGTCAGGAATCATGGCTTGGTGAGGTTCACTGGTCACTGACCAAGGTCAACAAAATAATGACGTTTCGGGAGCGCTACGGCTCCCTTGTTCACAATGAGCAACCAGCTGGACGTCCCGGGCTTTTTGTAGCGGTTACTATCGTTCTGAGGCATTTCGCGTAGATAGGGTGCAATGTGCCGTCCTTATTATTTATTGTGTTAGGCGTAGTCTGGATGATTAATGACTCGAGATTTCGGCGGGCTGATAGATTCTTTTCCGTTTTCCCTATATCTGCTTCATCCAGTTAATTTCATGACCAGTCTCTTGCGCATGCTCCGCGATTGCGTGGGAGGGCTTTCACTGCGCAAAGCCGTGTGTCGTGGAGACAGCGACGAATCTCAGATTCAGAACGCATAAAGAGAATGCAACTGCAGACGCAGATACGATGAATTTATTATGAAAATGCGAGATTCCTACAAATTTAAGAGAACTCGGGACAAATCCGTCCAATTCTTGTTTTTAGTTATTTAAATGAATTGTTCTGCTCTTCTCATTCCGTCGGCAGCAAAATACTAATTTATTTATGACAGAAAAGCAGTAAAATGACTCCGAGATCAGTGACTGGACGTAGACGACGGTGTGATCAAGGCTCAGAGATCGGTGTGAAAACAAAAAGCGCTGACGTCACACCAATCTGTCAATAATAAAAAAAAAACATGTAGAGGCGATACGTATATTTTAGAGATAAACTGTTAGACCAGATGAGGTAGCGAAATTTTTAATCCGAATTCAGGGCAATGGCCAGACGTGGAAAACATGGTGCGATTTACGACGACAAACCTACTGCTACTCAGGGCTGGATATGGTATACAGACGGGCGGCTGCCGTTTATAAACTGCGCCGTGGTTGAGGCGACCAGAAACAACAGACGCTTTCTGCATGGACTTTTCAAGTTTCTGCAGGTCGTAATTTGATTGTATCAGCAAATAAAATTGGGAAGTAAGTGGTTAAGCTGAGGCTCGACAATGGACTATGCAAGGAGCTAGGCAACCTTTTCACCGCGGGTTGACATAAAAAACAAAAAATAAAAACATTGTCTTAATCCTATACGACAGACCTGTGTTATTAAAGCTGCGTTCTGCGCTCATCTTTGCCCACGTTATCAAATTCTGCATTTTTCTGGTTGTGCGTTTCACACGTATTTGTAAGTCACTTTCTTAAGCAAAAAAGCCGTAGGCGCAGTGAGTATTAAACGAGGAGCTGCGCTTTCGTATTAGGCTCAAGAGATAAAACGCAACAGGGCTCGCGATTAGGCGGGCGTCTACATGTAACGAATTACACATATACGTGTAGGGTGCTTACGAATTCTATAAATAAAATGCTTGATGTGCGTGAGAAAATAAAAAAATGCACACTTCGTCGAAGAGCGAACGCTCTTGAAAAGGCCAGTCCTTTTTCCTCTTGAAAATAGTCAAAATTGTCCAAAGTATCGCTTTCACTTACTTCTGAACTCGCGTAGCAACGCTACGGTAGGGCTCAAGCAAAGCCCTCGACATGTGCCGTTTCGTTGACCTAACATGCACTGCATTCAAAGTTGCTCCCAGAGGGCAACCCATACGTCGACTGCAGTGCACTCGAATATACCACAACGTTGTTTACGCTTTCAAGCAGCCCATCTCAAAAGTGCAGAACTCCCGAAAAGTCCGTACACCCGCGATAAACTTCGAGTAAAAAAAAAATCAAAAACCACCGTACAAAAAAAAGTACACCCTTGCTCACTCTCTGGGAATAAGGCTTACGCAAAAAGCTTTAGGAAAAAAAACAAAAAACTTCGCGGCGCTGAGAAAAGGTTCAGGCCATTTCGAAACTACCCACGCGCTTTCATACGTAAAAGATAGATGGATCGCTTTCAACACGGAAAGCGTTTTAACTTGGTTATACTCCAGCGCCTGAAGCCCCGGAGTCACGTTTTGAAATTCAAGAACCCCCCTTCCTCTCGGAAAGTGTGCGCGTGGACTGTCAACGCTCCGCCCCCGGGCGTATAGATCGTAAAGTGGCGTTATCATCTCAACGTCGCTCCGGCACTGACTGGCATAATACGTCCGCTCAGCGCACCCTGCAAAAAGGTTACCACATTCGACGCGTCTCTCCACATATACGTTTCGAGGTCAGCCTATTTTATGTAGTAGCTTTTTGACGTATATGGTCTATTTAGTATCGATTTCTTCTACACTTAAATTATTGACTCCATCCAACTTTTTCTGCTTCAGATTACTGGATTTCGTCTTTACTCGTTACTCATGTTCCTACTTATTATATCAATGTTCCGTCAATGAATTTCCCGCGTAGGAGTTTGGATTATTTAAAAAGCAAACGGAGACGCTGTCCAGATGCGCTTCGCGTTAAATATTAACCGCGAGAGTACAAAGCTCGCGGCACGCGGCCGCACTGAAATATTTACCGCTCGTAAAATCGCGAAATCGGCTCTGAGCGCAGCAGCATAGCTGGTGTTATCTGCAATCGATAACACTTGTAAGACGAAGACTAGGGGGCACTAAAAGCGCGATTACCGCGATATAGCGCTTGGCGCCCGAGGCCGGTACATAACAATACGGAAAAAAAAAGATAGAGACGAGAGAAACAAAGTTAGAGAGAGGCGTGTAGTCTTTAATATCACACATGACACACATGTTTGTCATGGCTGGTCATCGAATTACACGTCCTAGCAACTCCCCCCTCCCCCTATCCCGCACGCACGCACGCACATATAATTTGGTTGCGTTCTTTACTAGTCCGGTTAAGACGGTTTTACTGGAAAGATCTACGAAGAGTAAGATAATTGGTCCAATGCGTCAAGTTCAGCCTGCAGGTTTGGGAGACAAGGGAATAAGTTAAAGAGAGGTTAATTAGAACGGTAACCTCTTCAGCATCGAATCTATTACTAATTAGAAAATTGCTCAAGTATACTATCCCCGCATCTCACGCTTTATAAGGGCATAGAATAAAAAAAAGGACCTGTTGGTCACGTGGTTCGATTTTCGTCAAATGCAGAGAGAGTGCGGGGGTAACAAAAGAGGGAAGAAATCGCAGCACTCAACCTTTTTAATTTTTTGTGGCTACTTCCTTTTCATTGCTTCGCCCACGTCGAAGCATACGGATAAATGAAAGAGAGAAAAAAAACAGTAACTGAAGGTCTGCCCTTACAGCGTGTGTGTGTGATAATAATAATAATTGGTTTTGGGGGAAAGGAAATGGCGCAGTATCTGTCTCATATATCGTTGGACACCTGAACCGCGCCGTAAGGGAAGGGATAAAGGAGGGAGTGAAAGAACAAAGGAAGAGAGAGGTGCCGTAGTGGAGGGCTCCGGAATAATTTCGACCACCTGGGGACCTTTAACGCGCACTGACATCGCACAGCACACGGGCGCCTTGGCGTTTTTCCTCCACAAAAACGCAGCCGCCGCGGTCGGGTTCGAACCCGGGAACTCCGGATCAGTAGTCGAGCGCCCTAACCACTGAGCCACCGCGGCGGGGAGTGTGTGTGACCTCTGGAAAAGGAACAGAGGGATTTGGAGAGCGGCCACTGACGACACCTGCAGTTTTATATTCCTCACATATAAGTGCCACGCAATACTTCCACGACTTCATGACACAGCGGAGCACCACCCCGGCCTGCTTTTGAATAATTTGGAGGTCGTCACAGCGACCCTTGTTCGCGATGCACGCTGCTCATCGGCTTTCTCAGCCGGGATTCGAACCTTTCATGGCATGCTCACCAGCTGGCTGCCTCAGTCTCCGAGGACACGATACACAGTGCTCATTGCATTTCGCCGCCGGTCAAGAGAGGCGGTTTTTCAGCCGGCTATTCGAAACTTATTCCATGTCGTGCTCGGCAACAGACTGCCTCGGCCGCCCATAGACACCAGCGAAGCGCCACCGCTAACCCTCATCCCGTGTACAGGTGAGACGGTCGAATCCGGGCCCCTTGGGGCACCTTCTGTGAAGCCTAACTGGATTTTTTATTCATTTCGTAAGGAGTGTACCCTGAGAGCTTCTATGGTTTCACAGTCCTCTCGTAGTCTGAAAGTAGAGGACGGTTTTCCTCACTTAAAGCCAGTGTCCAGTCTGCCGGAGCCATCCAATGCGGGCCTATTTTATGCATAACGACTAATACATGACGCGAGTCCTGCCGTCTAAAAGCTCGGAACAAACTGAATTATTCGGGAACGGGTTTCCTTTGCATGTTTAACAGCATAGCCGTGCCTTGGAGGTGGGGGGGGGGGGGGTTGTTGCAAAGGAGGAGGCCAGACTAGCGGTTGCGCTATGTCCGTAGACTAGCGGACGGGTTTGTCGCGTGGTGATTTCAACATCACCTGTAGACTTACGTACGGTTTGCGGTGGCTGGGGTGAAGCAATATGTACGCCGATAACGGGCGATCTTAACCGGCGTTTCGTATCCACGAATGCAGAAAAGTTACAAGACTGCATTTAAGCCTGCTAATGAGCAGAAACTCGAAAGCCTTCCCCTGACCTCTTTCTCCCTTTATTTTTTTGCCATTTTGTGTTTCTTTTTGCTTTTCTTTTACTGTTTATTTTCTTCTTCCTTTTTCTGTTTTAATTTCGTCGTTATTTTATTTTTCTCATTACATATATGTCGATTAAACCCTCTTGCTTGATGAACTTTTGCATTTTTGTTTCATTTACCATACAAGTTATGCTTGACAGTTCGCGCGGACAACTTCCGTCAACCCCACTCACGAGCCAAGAAAGGCTTACGCCTTAAAACGCCCTATCTCGCAAGCAGTGTGCAACAGGTTTGCCTTAAACAAAAATTCGATCCACTGAGCCTGCCTTGCACGACGGCGGATTTCTTGATCTGCTTTTGCACAGTTTCTCAATAGGAAGCTTAGGGATACAGCGTTGGGGCCACTTGTAGCTGACACATTAAAGTCAAGGTTGCGCACGCAAGAAAAACTGGCCCCGAAAAAAGCCCAGGCTGCAATAGTCATGCGCTGTGCAGTCTACGCCACAGAGTTTCTTACTATTAACTAGAGGGAAAGATGGCGGCGCTGCACCTGAGCCTCCATGGGGGCGCAAAGCATCATGGGGCGATGAGCTACTTGGTGCAGGACAGTTGGTTTTTTTTTCAGGAACGCAGAGTGGCGTTACTGAGGTGTCCCATTCCGTATCCACGGCGCGCTCCGCGCGCAGACGACTTCGGAAAAGTAGTGTGCAAAAGCCATAGTAGCGAGAACGCAACAGCACACGGCGCCAATAAAAGGTTTTTGTTTTCCGAAATGCTGTGGGAAAACCTTTTAAAAGGTTGAAGCGACAACATTTTTTTCAAAAACATATTTCTTTCTAAAAGTGCGCTTGTTAAGCACGAAATATTGGCTTTTGTGGCCTGCAATGCTTGGCCAATAGGAGAGCAAGCCGTTGTTTATTTTGAGCAAAATTTCCATATACATGCTTTTCTGCTCGTTTGTTACAATTTATAGACAAGGTATTGAATTTTAAGGAATTCCTGATTGTCGAACAACGTTTGATTTTGCATTAATTTTTGGCCAAAAGTTGTAGTTCTGCAGTCGGTAGCTCTCCGCCCCATGATGCTTAGAGCGCCCATGGTGGTACAGGTGGTCTCGAGGAAGCTCCATGTAAACTGCCATGGGCGGGGGGCGCCAGCTTTCCCTCTAGTTAATAGTAAGGAACTCTATGGTCTACACGCACTTACGAGTCACATAAAGCACTTCGAACCGCTTCGGTCGCTCCATGGCGTACAGCGATGTAGTCATTGAGACGACAGGCTGTACGTATAAAATGCTAATATTCGCTCTTAGGTCGGATCCCAAAAGAATACACAAAAACAAGAGGAAAACTAAAAAGGGAAACGTCCGTTGACCCTTGCCCTTTCTAGCGCACCCTTAAGTAGACGGCTAAGATAAATAAATAAATAAAAACGAAAAACCGCGGGCGATGAAAGGTTGGGCGAAAAAGACACCGCAGGGTAATGGCACCTGCCCGCACCTGACACTGGCCAAACAAGCCCCACGCGTGACGACTCGGCGGTCATTGACCCCTCCGGTGTGCAGCATCGTAAACAGCGCGCACCTTGAGATGACAGAGGTGTGTGTTGTTCCGTCTCAATGAAGAACGGTGCAGTGTCGTGGAGGCTGTGCAGTGTCCGCGACAGTCAACCAGGCAGATGACGCTGTGTTTGACACGGTGCTTTTCAAGCTCGCATGAACCAATTGAAGCGATCACGAGGCGCCCATTTACAAGTGTCAACGACACGGCGGTGAGTTAATTGGATCGCCTACGAAAATCGCGAGACAACGCTTTAACCGGGCTATAGTAATTTAGTATTTAAACAAACTAAACACAAAAGTGATAAACACGAGGTCGTGTTTGATCCTGTACTAGTAGGCGGCGTCCTAGCGCTGTCTTTATTCTCCTTACAGAGAAAAATCTTTAACCATTGTCGTTTTTTATTCGCGTGAATGCGAACTACAGTGGCTACGAAGGCAGTTGATACGCTGACGACACGAGCTCGTAGCATGCGCACCACTGCACGGTTTTAGAGAATCGGAGTGCGTAGGGGTGAAAAAAAGAAAGCAAAACTTTGCCGCGTGACGAACGGTGGGCGGGAAGGGCTCGATATGGGAGCTATTTACGAAACTGCCTCGTCCACATCTGCTTCTCCTCCAGGTATCACATCAGCGCGACGTTGCTCTTTTGGGACCAGACGCCCTTTTAACCCCCCCCCCCCCCCCCCCATCCTCCCCACTACTCCGTCATACCTACCTTGCTTGGTCGCGGAAAATGCGCCCCACCCCAGCCGTGAAAGTGATCTGATCCTGCTATATATGACAAGTCGGGAGTCGTCCGGCGGTGCCTCTCCGAACCGCGCGATAAGGCCGACCTGCTCCGAGGCCTTCACCCCTTTTCGGTTTGGAACTCAAGGTCACAGCTCTGAACAGATTTGAGAAGGGACGTGACTCTGTGCACGACAACGTCACTCCGCGAGACGCTTGCTTCGGGACGCCCCCCGACTCGTTCGACGCACCGAAACGAAGGAAGAAGGCCGAATATGGAGCAGAGGCGGGCGTCAAGTGGCAGAACAAGTGCCGACAGTACGCGCGCCTGGGGACCAGAAACTCTCGATAGACGACATCCGTCTATTCGTGCGTCCAGATCAAGTGGTCGCGTGTGAGTGATAGAGTCGCGAACGGATCTGCCTCTTAGCACGCAAGGTCGTCGGTTCGACACCCGTGTATACCGCGTTCGAAAGCCTTGGTCCAAGGTCGCCAAACGCGAATTTGGTGCTGGACGTCGAATGAATTAAGGCTCGCGGCGCGCCAAGGAATGTTTCTCTAAAGGCGGTGTTAAGCACCATTTGTTATAAGGGCTAAGTTTTGCTAGTTGGTTCACGTATATTCAACATTTACGCTTAATCAGTTGATCCTAGGGCGCCGTTTCTGGTAGGGAAATAAGTCGCACTGAAGTGCACGTTAACATTGACGCTATCTGCTGAAAAACTGCCCAGCTTTAACAAGTATACTGACCGACGCGTGTTGCGTATTGCAAAGTCCACCGTAACGACATGTTTTACAACCCGTCAGTACAAGAGTGACTTCACTCATTGAATTAATCACTCAATCACTGGCTCACACATTTGCCCACTAAATCACCTAGGCATCCATACGCGCATTCGCCCACTGCATCCCACATCCAGCCACACACTAGCCCTACCGACTCATTAGCACATTAACCTTCCCGCTCACTCGTTCAACCAATAACCCAGTCACCCGCGTATCAAATCCCGCATGTGCTTAGTCACCCACACGTTCAATCATCTCCTCACCCATTCAATCACTAAGTTGCTCACTAATCGACTGACCCCAAATACACTCACTATCTAATGCCCACGCATGCATTTGCCTCGCTCGTTCCTTAGCTCGCTCACTTACTCGTACGTTTCTGACTGCATGCGTCACTGCGGCGCTATTATTATCACCCAGGGTGCATGCAACCCGCAACTACGTACGCGCACAGAGCATCTCTTCGCCTTCTCGTACGGATTAGGGGGGGGGGGGGGGGGGGGGGGGACCGAGGGAGCGTATGCGTCAGGATCCGTGGAAGCGAGCCCGGTGAAAATAAGCGGAACGAAGCGTGATGATCCCTGAGCCCGCATGCGGGAAGAGGGCTCAACTTCAAATTTAACGAGCTACGCTCCTTCCCACCCTCTCCCAATGGCTGCCGGTTTGGACGGGGCTTATCCCACCTACAAATCAGCGACCAGCTGCCAAAAGAGATGATGAAATCTTTTTTTTCTATTTTTTTTTTTGGGGGGGGGGGGGGGACCGGCAATCTGCTTTCTCAACCGCCTACCTTGAATGCAACATCGGTAGTCGTCAGTTCATTTGCCTTTTTTTTTCAAATTCTCTGTGTCTTTTCTCCGCTCCTGCTTATTTTTTATTCCTCTAAAGTTTCGAGAACATGCGTCAGTGGTTCCTCGTCGTCGCCTCATGTGCTACCAAAAAAGCCAGCCAGGCTGAGGAAGTTATGCGATACAGCGCGAACAGAGACAGGGACGAAGAAAGACAAGACACCAGTTCTTCGTCCTTGTCTCTGTTCGCGCTGTATCGCATAATGAATTACCAACTAGCCCGATCTGCCACTCTTACAGGCTGAGGAAGATAAGACTCGATTTCAGCCATTCAGAGTGCACTGTTGGGCAGAGTGGATGCATTACAAGATGCCGAAATTACGGTAAAACAACAACATAAAATAAGCAGGGCACTAAACACTGCTTGCGTGATATGAAGGGCAAAGCATGAATGTCTCAAAGTGAGTTTGTATGTCGTCTGTTGGAATCCCTGTCGCCAGCTAGCCCCCAACTTGACTAGCATCTGTATGCTATGTGTAAAGAGAAATTGCATGTCACCACCCGGAACAACAACAACAAAAAAATAGAGAACACCACTGCACAGGCTGCCTTTTTTCTACATCGTCCTCATCCCTTAGCACAGTTTCACCTTGTTTTTAGCCAATCACAGTGTCGCATCAGCAAAAAACAAAAAACTACAGTTAATGTTGACTATAATTCGAATCAGTGCGAAAGCACGTATTTGTGAAGACGATGAGCTGGCAGTGCCGCGGGACAGAGCAGATGCAAGTCGACGAAGACAACGCTCTGCAATGCACAGCTCGAGAGTGTGGTGCAGTTCTAACACAAGCCGCGTTCGGAGCCTAGCGGTCCCGCGCAGGGGCCTTTGAAGCTGATCTGTGCGCGTCGCCGCGCGTTCGACTCCCAGTCGTGGATATTGATGCGATCTCCTTTTCGTGCCTCTTGTTGTTGTTTTTTTTTTGTTCTATGCGGATGCATACATCGGAAATACACGATTTCGCTAGGCTCTGAACCGCCGGGTTAGTGTTTCCAGATTAAAAACCTCTTCGCACGCTTCGCGATGATTGGCTCCTTCTCGGCTGCCACGATTGGCTCTCACAGGCTTACCCACAGCACTGACCAATCACGCGACGATTCGACTAGCAAACGGGCTTTTGAAACGAAGATTCATATTAGAGTATGAGCCGGCGCTGCACCATCACGCGTGCAGCGCGGTTTCAAACAGTCGCACGGCATGCACGCAGTGACTTGAGTGAGATATATTTACACCCACGAGGCCTAGCGTCGCCGTCAGCAGGAACCGCCAGCGTCGGTGGCTTTTTTTAGGGGAGCACGCAAGAGGGGGGGGGGGGGGGGGGGCATCCTGCTTTGGTGCTTGATAATCAAGGCTTCACGTCACGCGAGAAGAAGCTCCGTGAGTCGACGAGCCGCGCTGAACTCGGCATTCGTCGACGGGGTACGAGCTAATTAAATATGGCGGAACGAGCTTACTTCACGCGCGGTGCGTTGGACGTGGAGAAACGCGAGGTCGAAAGGGGGCCCGGGCTAAAATTGCAGCGCCTGTTCCTACCCGGACACCCTCCGAAGAAGATGAATGGAGAGATAGAGGGAGGAAAGAAAACGAAAGAAAAACGAAAGGGGGGAAAGAAGGTGAAATGCCATCTTCTTCCTCGTTTAGTTTTAGCACAGAAGCACTACTTCACGAGGTGCAACTGGCTCGCCGGGTATGTGCGAAGTTTGACCTTGAGGGTGACCTTGACCAAACCGTAAATAAGTAAATGAAATAAATATTGCCGGGAATGGGATTCGAACCCGCGGCGGCGCGCACAGATAAGCTTCGCTGGCCACTGCACGAGAGCGCTATGCTTGTGTTAAACTGCAATAACTCTCGCGCTGTGCGCTGTGTCCTTTTCAACTAATACTACTACTGAACAAATGCACTACAAACTCTCGCGCTGTGCATTGCACAAACGTCGCCTTCATCAATTAATACTACTATATAACTGATATCGTCGCCAGACAGGTCACCCAGGAAAGCAAAACCATGAGCCAACGAGGCTAAACACATGCTTTCGCACGTGTACTGGGTTTGACTACGTTAAAACCCTACCACATTTTAAACTGACTTGGTGCTTACAGCTCGCAATCAACACCCGTTTCATTCCCTGCCTCGTTTGAAGGGTCAGCGGAGCGTTGACATTTCCGCATAGGCGAAGGGGTAAATCTTTAACGGGCAAAGCCTGTACAGACGATATGGGAGCAATCACGTTATGGTTAGGGAAAGTGTTGACCACCTGGCGTTGCTTTCCGCCTTTGGCGGAAACCTTACTGCGAGAATCCCGTTGTCTGACGTATGTGTTTTTATGTCTGATGAACGCGGAAACGTTTCTGATGGCGGCAGCCGCGAACTTAATTAAATCTCCGATGTTCGGAGAGCTTTGTAAACATACGCGGCGCAAAGATTCGTTGTGATCACATTTGATCGCAATGTTCTGAAACTTTCTTTATCGGCTAGATGGTTTTTTTTTATTTTGCTTGTTAATACAACAAACAGAGGAAAAATGTTTTGAAACCCTTCTATTACAGAACTTACGCCTTTAAACCTCACATAGCCGCTTTTGCTTAAATAAGAAGACCTCACCGTGGTGATCGTTTTTTTTTTATTTAGTGCACTGCACTCAACCAGGCATATGGACACAAGGTGTCCCAGAAAAAAGAAAAAAAAAGCACTCCGGTGAGATTGTTTGCATATGTCAGTTTCTTTTTTTCCCTGCTTTTTCAAAACCATGACGACCAACGTCCGCACGTGCGCTAGTGTCGCTGAGGGCAAGTGCTGTTGCTTTCAGCAAAATAACAAAAATAAAACAAAAATTCCACGCCTGAGATAACAGGGGCGCCAGTAAAACTTGCTCGTTCGCGGAGGCGAGTAAGTAATTCGCAAACAATCCTGTAATCTTTCCGTGTTGCTTTATCTTCCTCCTTTTCGACGTCCGCGAGCGATGTATCTTGTTCGCGCCTGTGCCTTCTTTTTTTGTTTTTGTCTGTTTTTCGTCGCAAAGGCTACACGCTGTGTGTGTGACCCTCGGAAGAGGCGGTGTGTAGGGGGGGATGCATTTTCTCGCCCCCCCCCCCCCCCCGCATCTCCGCTTCCATATCGCAAACACGTGAGAGAGATATGGTATGCGCTGACGCGACCTTGCGTCGAAGCGATTTCACCGGAGCCAGGCGACACAGAACACTGGCGCCAGTCGCGAAGATGAAAAGAGCAAACAAACACACAAAAATAAAACTCGAGCTTCAAAACGTAAACATGGGTGCTGTTTACCGTCGCAATAGAAACGTGCAGCGCTGACGGAAGAGTCAAGCGAACGTATAGTGACGCCTTCCTTGTTTTCGGTTCTCGTGACTGGACAGCTGTCGCGCCTCTGACCTTCAGGCTTAGTTCCGTTCTGAGGAGTTCAGATGCGGTTTGGAGAAGTCTGGCGGGTGTGCTTTCATGTATCGTGGGTGTACTTTCATGTGTTTTGGGTGTGCTTTCATGTACTGCGGACATGTATCGCGAGTGTGCTTTCATGTATTTCTGGTGTGCCTTCAAGTATTGCGGTTGTGCTTTCATGCATTGTAGGTGTGATTGCATGAACTGCGGGTGTGCGTTCATGTATTGCGGGTGTGCTTTCATGTGTTGTAGTGTGCTTTTGTGTATTGCGGGTGTGCTTTCATATGTTGTGATGTGCTTTTATGTATTGTGGGTGTATTTTCATGTGTTGTGGGTGTGCTTTCATGTACTGCGGACATGTATCGCGAGTGTGCTTTCATGTGTTTCTGGTGTGCCTTCAAGTATTGAGGTTGTGCTTTCATGCATTGTAGGTGTGATTGCATGAACTGCGGGTGTGCTTTCATGTATTGCGGGCGTGCTTTCATGTGTTTAGTGTGCTTTTGTGTATTGCGGGTGTGCTTTCATATGTTGTGATGTGCTTTCATGTATTGTGGGTGTATTTTCATGTGTTGTGGGTGTGCTTTCATGTACTGCGGACATGTATTGCGAGCGTGCTTTCATGTATTTCGGGTGTACCTTCAAGTATTGCGGTTGTCCTTTCATGCATTGTAGGTGTGATTGCATGAACTGCGGGTGCGCTTTCATGTGTTGTAGTGTGCTTTTGTGTATTGCGGGTGTGCTTTCATATGTTGTGATGTGCTTTCATGTATTGTGGGTGTATTTTCATGTGTTGTGGGTGTGCTTTCATGTACTGCGGACATGTATTGCGAGTGTGCTTTCATGTATTTCGGGTGTACCTTCAAGTATTGCGGTTGTGCTTTCATGCATTGTAGGTGTGATTGCATGAACTGCGGGTGTGCGTTCATGTATTGCGGGTGTGCTTTCATGTGTTGTAGTGTGCTTTTGTGTATTGCGGGTGTGCTTTCATATGTTGTGATGTGCTTTCATGTATTGTGGGCGTATTTTCATGTGTTGTGGGTGTGCTTTCATGTACTGCGGACATATATCCCGAGTGTGCTTTCATGTATTTCTGGTGTGCCTTCAAGTATTGCGGTTGTGCTTTCATGCATTGTAGGTGTGATTTCATGAACTGCGGGTGTGCTTTCATGTATTCCGGGTGTGCTTTCATGTGTTGTAGTGTGCTTTTGTGTATTGCGGGTGTGCTTTCATATGTTGTGATGTGCTTTCATGTATTGTGGGTGTATTTTAATGTGTTGTGGGTGTGCTTTCATGTACTGCGGGCATGTATTGCGAGTGTGCTTTCATGTATTTCGGGTGTACCTTCAGTATTGCGGTTGTGCTTTCATGCATTGCGGTGTACTTTCATGTATTGTGGGTGTTGTTTCATGTATTGCGGGTGTGATTTCGTGTACTGCGGGTGTACTGCCATGTATTGTGGTCTGCTTTGATGTATCGCGAGCGTGCTTTTATGCAGCATTGCGGGTGTGCATCAAAAGGTGCCCGTACGTCAAGGCGTGTAGACTCAACTGTTGATTGGTCTAGGCCATGTGCTTACTGACGCTAAAAATCAGGGAGAGAGCGATGCGACAAAGGTCGTGATTGGTTGGTGTTCCTGGCTAATCATGGTGGGCCGACAAGTTGGTGACTACCAAAGTTAAAAACGAATCAAGAAACCGCTTACGTACATGATACGATCAAGCTTTGTAAATCTTCTCACGGCTGGTACTCATTTGTATTGATTTCGAGCCCCTGCGGTATACTGTAAACACTATGCTACACCCTTAGAAGGTAACAAATAACCTGCATTCAACGCGACAAAACTACAACACGTGCTCAAAATTTATGATGAGGGGGGGGGGGTCGATCCCAATAGTTAGGCGAACATCTTTTGAAGAAAAAATAGTCTCAGGGAGCTCGTTTCAAATCTGGGATGTATCCAGAGCTAAAATACCAGTTAGGTGTTCCTTGAAAGTGTGGACCGTTCTGTACATTTTTTACTAATGCGTAATGAAAAAAGAAGAAACGAAGACACCTTAGATGGGGCTGGCTCCTCTGCCTTCCACAGCACTGCACAGTTTTAGAGACGCAAGAGGATGAAGGGCATTCATTTCTCATCGCTTACCGTGGCGACTTGGTGAAACTTTCTCCCGCCGTCGCCTGTCCAGATAACAAGGCGACAATGCGCCATTATTCTACGACACTCTGTCCCAAGTGTCACACATGTTTACGACACGTGAGCCTGACGATATCGGCGCTGCTAGCGCAGAACTCTCACAACACGAGGTGCTTCGACCTTTTATTGTGTTAGCACAAGGTTTTATCGGAAGATTCTAGGAGTCGCACGAACCTCCAAGGTCCCTGGTTCGATCTCTGACCGGGCACGCGCGTATTCTGCGTATTTTCGCGAAAGCTTCACGATGGGGAACGCGAGGCAGTCGACTTCAGCAAGAGCCTGGACCCGTTGACATCCCTATCACGGTCTTCAATGTACAAGACGCGACAGACATAACGGGAACGCCTAAATTATCATTTGAATGGTGATTACATGGCTTCGATTAAGAGTCAAAACCCGAAGACAATCACCACTTCCGTATCAACGCTTCAAAAGAAAAACAATTCCAATCTCGAAGTTGTTTTTGCGTGAGCACTAGTAATAGGTATTCCCCGCACGGCAAGCCCTGCTCTACAATCTGCACGCGAGCTCTTATCAAACCACTCTGTTATTGTCCTCGAGTGGCACGTGAGAGAGATAACGTTTTGACCTCCCATTAGAAAAAAATTCCCAGTAAAGGTGACAGAACACTGGCGCCAGTAGAAGATACGGATATGCCCCTTTAGTCTTAACGGCTTTATCTGCCAGGCGTAAAGCTACACGTGTTACATAAATATTGTGCGTGGTAAAGCCTTCTGCGATATGCTTATCACCTTCTATGTACTAAAAGGAGCCTGCTGAGATAGCATAACTGCCACTTGTGTAACTGCCACTTCGAGCCTGTTTATTAGCCTCCGCAGGCTGTGTTCAAAATAAATCCCCCAACCGGCTCGGCATCGTGTTAAACTAGCGAATTTCAAATCCAACGGCCTAATTAAACGAACGAGAATGGCTTCGAATCGTGATTACATTTTTCTTGGTTTAAATATTAGACAATCCGAGTACTTAAAAAAAAATCCGACATCTACACGCGCCCTCAACGCAGTCTTAGCTTTCATCCGAAACGTCACAACACGAGTGACCACCCTGATACAAAATAACGTTCTAAATCACCATCATCATCGTCATCATCAGGCTAACTACACCACCCTGTCCTGGCCCGGTTTCGGCCACTTTATTCCCGTAAACTTCCAAATCTCCTCCGCCACCTGGACATCCATCTATTCTTACCCGAAAAACACAACAGAAAATTTTCTGTTATCACGGCAGATTTTCTGTGATATTTTTTCCCCAGGAACTTGCAGTAACAACAGAATTTAGTGTCGTTACTACAGAAAAGTCTTACAAAACTATAGTCTACAGATTACGCATATAATTACAGAAAAAAAAAAACGGCAGCACTACAGAATAATCTGTCGTTACGACTAAAACACAAAACATTGTCATATTTTCTACATAGTTCTGCCGCGTTTTCTCGACTGGGCTCCGCTACACTGAGGAACCATCCGTAATGTTATCATGCCTTATCATTACGTGGTGTGCCCATTATAACAAGACTTAGAAGCCATAAATGGTCACGAAGCTTTCTTGTGCCTCTGTCCCTGCCTTGAAAGACCTCAACAGGCGTATTAATTTTGAAAATTAGCCAAGAAAGCTAAAGCACTGCGTGATAAATGCTTTATGTAAGTCTCGTTATTTTATTTTTACCGTCGGTTTCCCTTCACATTTCGATCGGTGCTGCCTGTGGCTCCTACGTGACCTTACATTCGACTCCGTAAATTTTCGGTGATTACGTCATCTCGGAAATTTTCAATGCGAAGAGAAGTTCGTCCGTTCGCGCAAGCACCACGCGCTAGCAAGGAGCCACTCAGGTCCCTGTCATAATACACGGCATCGATTCCTTAAGAAGCGAGACTTACGGCACGATTTTCTGCTGTGCCCAGATTTCACGTCATCCGAAGCCAATATCCATGCGGATGGAATGGCAGCAGCTACTAGCCGGCAAAGGTTCAATATCATTTCAAATTAAGCCCCCCCCCCCCCCCCCCCCCCCCCCCCCTAAACGGCTGCTGGTGAAACTTGCTGGAAGGCATCCCCGTGCGATTGGGAAAGAAATCACGTCTTTTATTTGTGTTTGAAATTTCGTGTCTCTACGGCTAAAATATTCTTGCCGAGAGGCTCACGAAATCGACGATGCAACCAAGAAGAAAAGGAAGACTGACCCAGACTAAGAAAAAAGAAACGAAACAACAATTACATATAGGCTGTGTATCATGTTCGGCACGGTCTTATGCGTAAGCCGCCGGACAGGAGACCACTCGATGGATGCGTCCTCACTGTGGCCAGAGAGAGCAATGCGATACAATGCCGTACTACTACTACTACTACCCACGACGAACACTTGCGCAAGACTACATCCTGCGCGTATCGCCAGGGGTCGCCAAAGAAGCAAGCGATGACGTGGACTCGGCGGGGTTGTACGCGTTGCGCCATAAATAATAACGGCGGTTCGTCGCGCTGCATTATGGTATAGGGTAACGCCAACCCTGCACTGTGGTCCGTGTGTGCGTGTACTGAGTTACAGCGAGAATAGTGCGGATGTCAGAGGAGGCAGTGTCAAGATGGACGACCGACGTGAGGGCTGACAGGAGGAATGAAGCAGAGCGGCGGGGAGTGGTGGACACTTGAGAAGTGGCTGCGAGCTACTGTGATGCTCTCCAGGGTGCCTCGATGCAGCTTCCTCCGGAGGAACGCTGTATCGAGGCTCCCTAATGCTGTCGACGCTGTCCTGGTCGTTTCTACAGGGCGGTGAGCAAAAGGTTGTACGCTAAACCATACACCATAATGCGGCACAGCAGTGCACCGCACCACAAACCACACCATAGCATACCATACGATTTCATACCGTACTGCACCGTAACGTTCTGTGTGACGCCCTGCCGTGCTGTGCAGTGCTGTGCCGTATTGTATCGTATCAAACCTTAGCAAACTGTACCGTATCGTGCCGCACCATGCCATACTGTACTGTATTGTACACTGTATTGTACTGTACTGTACACATCGCGGTGGCTTTGTGGCTATGGCGTTCAGCCGCATCGCACCGTACCCAAATACGCAAGGCTTTGTTAGATCACTTCGCATTACACCATTCCAACCCACATCACATTACACCACACCACACTACACTATGCTACACGGGACCATACCACCATGATATGCTGCATCTTCCCCACATTACACTACATTAGTTCACCATACCCATCACACCACGAAGTAACGCCTCGCAATCCCAGAAAACCTCAACCCACGTTGCGCTATGCTACACTGCCACATACAACCATACTATGTTAGACTCCCCCCCCTCCACCCCCCCCCCCCCCCCCCCCAATGTACACTACACCAGCTCACCACACGGACTACACAACATGACACAGCGCCTCGCAATCCCACGAACCAGCAGACCACACAAAAAAACTACATATTTTACACCGCCCCACACAGCCATACTGTGTTGGACACCCCGACATAACACTGCACTAGCTCACCACAGCACGCGACATACCGCACCGCATTACACCACACAACGCCTTGCAACAGCAATACCACTCCAACAGGCCCCCGTCATCAGTTGCCCCCCCCCCCCCCCCCCCGCATAAGCAAAACTTTCCATTTTACCCTTTCCCTCACAACACATTTACCTTGTTATTGAGCATAAACTCCTGACAGTACAGTAGTGCGGTGCTTGAGAAAGCAACGGTGCAGAAACGTATATATGGCCTCCGTACACCTGGCTAGTCTACGTCAGCTGCTTATGCCCAAGCCACAATACTGAAATTGCGCTTCGCACTACAGCCCCGTACATGGAGGAAGCTGACCGTGAGTGTTAGCTCAAAAAAAAAAAAGAAGCGTTCCAAGACAGAAGTTAAAGTGCAGGGAAAAACTAACCGAACAAACAATGAACTAGGATGAACGAGAGCATGGCGGGTTGGTGTCGTTTTTACCTTTCACTCAATTAATCAGCCTCTTTTCCATATTTATTGAGCCTCGATTTAACTGCAAAGCAAGAATACCCCGACATGACTTGCAGAGGTGACAATCCCTACAGCAGGCTGCGGGCATTAATTTTAGGCGCTGGTAAAGCTGCTGAGAGAAAAAAAAAACGAAAAATTCTAAGGACGATTACGATTCTCTATAATGCTAAATTTGAGCGCAGCTCTGTCGGTGTCTCGGGCTCTGCAGGCTCAGTTCTTTGCTTTGCTGGGTATTCGACACGTCTGGCGACGATACTATGTAATTCGATAGCAGTATTAGTCGATGAGAACGATGTGGAATGCACAGCGCCAGAGTCGTTGGCTCCGGCGAAAGCGTAATGATCTCGTGCAGTGGTCAGCGAAGCTGATAAGTTCGCGGCGCCGCGGGTTCGAATCTCAGTCACGGGAATGTTTTTTTCATTTATTACGGTTAGGCACAGTAACACCGACGGCGCCGACGCGGCTCAAACAACGAGCGGGCGCTTAAGTACTGCGCTTTAAAACTTGTCTTGACTGACATTACGCTTCTGCGCCATTAATTCTGCATCACTGAAAAATACGGTGCCCTCTAATAATGTTTACGGTTCCGATACCTGGCATTACAAGCGGATTACTAAGGACTCCAAAGGTCATCCTCACCTGTTTCTTAGAAGTTCAAAATTACCCCATGCATTAGCATATCGGTGTCTGTAAGAAGCACATCAAGGTCGACTTCTTTATTTCTATCCCCACTAGCTTGGGAGCTTAGTGGCACGTGGAGCCTCATTGGCAGTCATTGGCGGACGAAAACAACGGATAAAGACAGAAGCGAAGGAGAAAGAGCTCCCGGGAAAAAGTCAGGGGTCGAGCACGCGCCTTGATCTGTCGGCTCATTTTGTATATCGCCTTTTTCCTCACACAGCACAGTAAAACTCGCCGGCAACGTGCGCTATCGAAAGGGATAACGCCGCAGAAGCTTATCATTTCTCAGTGTATAACGTCAAACCTAAGTGATAATAATAATAATTGGTTTTTGGGGAAAGGAAATGGCGCAGTATCTGTCTCATATATCTCTGGACACCTGAACCGCGCCGTAAGGGGAGGGATAAAGGAGGGAGTGAAAGAAGAAAGGAAGAAAGAGGGGTCGTAGTGGAGGGCTCCGGAATAATTTCGCCCACCTGGGGATCTTTAACGTGCACTGACATCGCACAGCACACGGGCGCCTTAGCGTTTTGCCTTCATAAAAACGCAGCCGCCGCGGTCGGGTTCGAGCCCGGGTACTCCGGATCAGTAGCCGAGCGCCCTATCCACTGAGCCACCGCGGCGGGTTCAAACCGAAGGTAAAGTTTGAAAAATTGGAGGACGCTTAAGCTTCGCCATTAAGAGTGGAACGCGACAGCGTGTTGCAGCACTGCCAGGGAGTCCACGGAACGCCATCGCCCGTTCGGCGCGACGCCTTGCCCGTTAGACAAATCGCTCTCCTCTATACGTACGGTGAAACGGACGCGCGGAGCGGCAAACCACGTAGAAGAGTGTAGAGAGTATGTCGTATGATGCGCGTGTATGCTTTCCACATATCGCAAATTCTCTCCTCTAGATCTCTGGTTCATTCCAGCTCAAACTTCGCTCACACACAGCATATCGTGGTCTCATATTGAGGGTAGTGCGTTCAGAATGAACACCTGTCAGGTACGTGCGGTACAAATGCAAAGCTGTCGTCGCGCGTAAATCCGGTTCTCGAACGAATATACGAGCTCGCGTATACGAGTGATGACGGGGCACAACCACCTTCACTGAACCGCTCCATGTCCGCTTCACGTACCAAGGGAGCACTGACGTCAAATTTCAGCGCAGTACTACACGGCCATAAAGAGAGAACGTGAGACACCTCTACGGTATAAACACGCGGCATAGAGTACCCTGAGAGTTTTGACGTCAGGTTTACTTTTCCAAGCTGAGCTAACGTTCCTAGCCTGTGTCGCGTACGGTCTTTTTTTTTTTTTCTTCTCCAGGAGACGCGCGCTCCGACTGCTCGGATGTCGGGGAGGTTCGCGCGACATACGGAAAAGGCGGAAGTGAGCGACGCTAGCTGCTTCTGTTTTCCCCCAGTGAGCGCTGCTTGGGCGGCGATGGAAAAGTAAACAGACACGGCGGAGACACCAATCTCCAGACAGAGAGCTAATCTGCGAGAGAGGACTGCGTTTTATTGTTATTTTGCTGACAGCACTCGTCGGGAGGAGACAATCAAATCAAAAGCAGTGCTGCGTGATGAGAGCAAGCTGCGCCCTGCAACACAATAACGGAACGGTTCGCTAGCCGGTCTGTTGTACCGCTCCGCGAGCGGAAGATGAGTGCGCATTAGGCCTGCAGCAACAACAACAGCACTTGGATAGCAGCAACAACAACAACAAGGCCTTAGTTTGTGTGGTGCGGTTTGTTCGTTCCCCTGGTGATTCTACGTTTGAGCTAGGTAACAGAGATGCGTGCTTTGAGGTGGAAAAGCTTCCGCTTATAATCGAGATAACCCCCCCCCCCCCCCGCCTCCCTCGTTAGAATTCCCCGTGTTCTTATTCCTTTCGAAGCTCATGCTCCTATTCATTCCTTTTCTGGATTTTTCATTTCCGGAGCCCTCCACTACGGCACCTCTTTCTTCCTTTGTTCTTTCACTCCCTCCTTCATCCCTTCCCTTACGGCGCGGTTCAGGTGTCCAACGATATATGAGACAGATACTGCGCCATTTCCTTTCCCCCAAAACCAATTATTATTATTATTATTATTATTATTATTTTTAATTCCTACGCGCAAAAGCCCTCTCCGCGCATTCTTCTTCTGTCTCACAGAAACAAATTCGCGAATTACTTTAAAGGCTGTGCTCCTGTTTTCTACTTTATTGTTATGACATCATACCGAGTATTGTAGTAACGACACCAGATTCTCAGCCAATCACCCGCAGTACGTACGTCATCATCATCATCATCATCATCATAAGCCCATCGCAGGGCAAAGGCCTCTCCCATCTCTTCCCTATTAATGCTGTCCTTTGCCAGCTGCGGTGACCGTATCCCCGCAGACTTCTTAATAGCAAGAATAGCAAATTTACTGAGCGTTTAACATATAAAATATGCATTTAGATCGAAAATACAAAATGCTTCATACATTAGGAATATGCGCTAATCATGAGTCATTAACAAATTTCAGTGTTTACAGAAGAAAGCGGTGTCATTTATCATCCCATTTCAGCATCCTAGATATTAAAGGTGCACGAAATCCAAGGGCTTACTTTACAAGTGTCTCGTTTTTAACAGCTTTATCACAATTAGTTCTCTCACCTCCACGCATAATGAAGCCAGTAGACCACATTTTTCATAGTTTAGATCATCCATTAATTATACTCACACTCCGAACTCATACATCATTTACCACCTCTCTCTGCAATTTGCCGGCTGTTAACTTTTCCGCCCACAAGCACTACTTACTTGTTTGCAACGTAGACAATCTTCTAAGCACTGACCTCTGAATAGTTGTGTCCGAATTCTACTTCAAAGCTTACACGCTGTACTATTGTTCGCGCATACGGAAGTTTCTCTACCCTAGCCTTCCCCAGTCGGAAAAGGATAGAAAAAAATTTGTCGTCACAACAGATTTTCTGTAATGTTTATGACCGAAGGCCTGTAGTTAGGGCAGAAAGTTTTGTAGTTTTGTAGTTACAACAAAATTTTGTGTCATTACAACAGAAAAGCAGTACAGAACTATCGACTACAGAAAAGTATTACAGAGAAATACTACTACACAACAGAAAAATCTGTCTTTATGACAAGACTGCAAAATATTTCGTCGTATTTCTGACATGGTTTTGTAGTTTTTGCGGCTGGGTCTGGCCATTGCAAGCACATTCAGTTACTGCTGCATGCTCTGTGCGCAAGGGCCGTTGGGTGTACGCGTAAATAAAACAACGACAGGACGTTTTAACGTTTTAACAGGGCGAAATCAACCCGGGTGCGCTTATTTTTCGCACAGCTATCTTACTGCACAGCTGTTTCTGTTGTCACTCGACACTTATGATAGGAGCGTAAAAACATGGTGACAACCAAGAAGAAACGAGACCCCGAACTAAACAAGCAGCATAAAATTAAATATCAATTCTATTTCAATTATTATTCCAATACTATTTCGATAATATTCCAATTCTATTCAAATTCTACTACATTCCCTTGTATGTTGGTGCAGTTGTAAGTACTGGCACTACTAGTGGTTAGGAGTTCGTATTTTCCCGCCTTAGATGACGTCACACAGTTTCGACCAATCGCGAGTTTTGTAACGCTGCCACTTTTTGGGCGGCGACGAGTTTTCGTGTCGGTGAGTCATCCAATGCTATAGCGCGAAAAAACAACACTACGCTTCCCCTGTTCTCGCTAAACATACGCCGTCACACGCGTCCACCGGGAAGAATTTATAATAAATCTCTCCTTTTCTTGCATTTCGCTCAACTCCGGAAGAACCAATATTGACTACAGTCGGATACAAGTTAAGTCCACAGTGAAGCTCCGTCCACATTCAGGGCCGCAGCACAGAATTCCACCACGACAAGAAAGCAGTCCATTGTTAAAACGTCTTTCGTCAAGTAAAAAACAAGCTCATGACAAGAAAAAAAAGTTATGTTTAGAATTTTGATACCTGGCTAGTTTAATCAAGTGAAACATTAAAAAGCTGATTTTGTTTAGTCTTATGACTGGCTAGCGGAGTAATACAGTACGCCGCGGACCATCGCCCAGTGTTAACTGCTGTTCTTTTTTTTTAAGTCGTATCCTAGTACAGCAGAGATGGAGTTAGGATAAAGTTACCAAAACTACCTTTTCATTCGCTAGATAGCTTCAACCCGCACACGTGTCGGTGATTAGAACGCTATCAACCACTCGACGCAGCCGCCTCCGGGTCTCCTTTTATCTTCTCGACTAAATATTTCACAGCTTCTGAGGTGAACTTCACCGGCCGGACAAAGATGACTCGGGGAATAACGTGTGGAGCAGACTTGTTTACAAGCAAGGAACACTAATACGCCGCCTTTTATCATCCTGACGCGCACAAAAATATATCCGCTCACTCTGTCTACGCGGAAAGCCAAAGGCCTCGTAAGTCTGTACAGCGCAGACGCAAATCAACAACAAACACAGAAGAAACGGTGACCTACGGCTCCTTTGCACGTCCGCCAGGAATCGCTTCCTCGCTGAATGAACAGCGCCGTGCCCTTTGGAAAAGGCGCTCTGCACAGCGGCCCGAAAGACGAGCAAAGGCGGCTGGCCGACGCGTCGCCTCAGGCGTCATCTTTCTAGCCGGCCGAGCTAAAGTAAGCGGCTTAGTTTTGCTTTGGCGTCTCGTCTTCGCGTCGCCGGCAGTGTCCTGTAGCGTTTGATCCCCTACCGTCCGGCCAACGCGTGTTGTCCGGACAAAGGTCAAAGTTCGCCTCCAGGCGCGCACGAAAGCAATCCGACGTGGACGCACACACGCGCTTCACGTAGTAACGACATTACTGCGAAGTTGCCCCTTTGGGAGCGGGAGAGAATGAAAAGGAGAGGCGTTAACGTAACGAAAGGCTTTCACAGGAAGTGAAGGCAACTGTTTCTATTACTACGTCCTTTATGCTGTCTTTAGTGGAATATCGCATACAGCGTAGTAGACAACATAAAACCCAGCCCAGCCTTTCACTGGCGAAATAGCGCCATCTAGAGGAGAGTGTTTTACAAATTATAGCACCCGTCCTAGTCGCGAGCTTGTGTATACTGGAGGTGGCCAAACGGGATTGCTTTGGCGCAGTCAGCAGTAATGATGCAAAGAGAGAGAGGATTCCGGAAGTGGAAGGGAGAGCGGAAACAGGAAATCAGGAGACAGCGGCGGAGAGGTTTGTGGGAGTGAGCGCTGCTTATGATGATTTTGCCTTTTCACAAGTTTCCAACCGCGTAAGGCTGGTGGCAGGGTCGTCATTAGAACGTTCACGGCTCGTGACGAACTGTACGCCTACAAACGCAGTCGTTTCTAACCGCGGTTCTTCTCATACACCGACAAGGCCACCAATGATTAGTACAGCTACACCACCACCACCACCACCTCCTCCTCCTCCTCCTCCTCCTACTACTACTACTACTACTACTACTACTACTACTACTACTATTTTTAAGCCATGTTTATTGCTTCAGGTTAATAAACTACTGCTATTCCTATTACTACTACTACTACTACTACTGCTAATATTAATAATAATAATAACAAAAATTAGCAGGCACACCTTATGAGTTGGCAATGCGATGGTGCTAGAGGCTGTTAATGCCTTTTCCGGAAGTGACATCGCTCCAGGTGTCTCGTGATGCCACTTCCCTCCAGCCAATGGCAATTCTCCGTTCTGGTGACGTCACTGCCCTGCGGCCAATGGGAATTATCCGCTCTGGTGACGTCACTTAACTCAAGCCAAAAGGGGGAATTTTACGGCCGACAAATTTTTTTCCCGTAGAGGCTTTTAATGCTGTCGCATTTATAATAATAATAATAATAATAATAATAATAATAATAATAATAATAATAATAATAATAATAATAATAATAATAATAATAAGCGGAAGAAGAGAAGAAGACGCAGAAGCAGGAAAGTCGTTGTACAGAGTTCCCAGCACCAACATCGTTCTCCGTCCCGCACAAACTATACCCCGCGTTCCGTCCCGTCAGATTCGGGCCGCTCTGCGTCGCTGTTCGAGACTCTCGTTGAAGTGACACAACGTAGCAGTTTTGTGCGTCCATACAACGCGTCGTAAAGAGATGAGCGCGCCTTCGTAGTGCGCGTAATGCAATTGAGAGAAGAAGATAAGAAAAAAGATAGTGAGAAAAGCGCCTAACGCGGTTAGACCACGCAGCTCGTGACGAGGGAAAATTGCATTCTAGTGGTTCGTATACACGGGTGCAGAAGCGTGGCGAGCCTTCGCAAATGGGGAACGACGCGCGGGGGCGCTCTACTCGCTATGCGCACGCCAGCGAACCTCGTTTCCCGCCAAATTACGTCATTTGGGATAAAAGGATCAGAGAGGGAGGGAAGAGAATGGGGAAAGGAAGCAAGGGAGGCCTACAAGGGAGAAGCGATTGAAAGCAGCGGGAACATTTAGGCGCGCAAAACTTACTCAATGCTCTCAAGGCTACCACACTAGAGGGGTAAACTTTGCCAGCGTTTCTGGACTTTTCTTTTCTATCCGTTTTTGCAGGCTTATTTGTCTTGGCAGTGCGCTGTTTCGTTATATCGTCGCGCGCTTATTCCCGAGACGATGCGCTGAGCGCGGCTCCCAACAATAATAAGACAACGCTGAACAATGCCTCCGGGAACTGCACTCACCAGGTTTCGTCACTGGTAGGGACGCAGCCCCTACTCTAACCGTATACCAGACTCGATCCGCAAGTGCGGTGACGCAGCGGAAAGTTTCGCTTTTATTTTTATTTTATTTTTGGCGCGAACAGCGATGAGGACCTTCGAAAATGCGCGGCCCTCGAGGACATGTAGTTCAGGGGAAGGCACGTCAGCCTCAATTCATTGTTGGGCAATTTTTTTTCCCCACGAGAACGCCCGGGAGGGAGAGTTTTATTCCTGGCCGTGCTTTTACTATGGCCTCCTGCTTTAAACTTTAAGAGTCTAAAGACGCGAACAACTCAGCGTGGAAGAGAAATTGCGCAGCACAGATCTTTCAGGTCTATAGCCAGAGCGAGGCTGGACTCGCGCGCTACCAAGGTGTACTTAATCTGCGCACTAATCTACGTCACAACAGCTACAGATAAGGAAAGTATAATAAGAAAGACATAATAGCTGCAGTTTGTTTCGCAATACTATTACAACATAGCGTCGTTTTCGAGTCTAAACTGCAACGGGCGACGTGAAAGACAACGAAGTGGACAATGCTTCGCTTCCGCTCTTCGCCGAAACCAGGCCAATCCACCCTCGTGGATATTTGCTATTCAAGCAGAGACGAACTGCAACAATGACGACGGCTTGCGCTATCTGTTTCGTTGTGTGCTCTTCAGGTTGTCTCGCCTGGATTACATCTCGTGCCACGTAACACATTCGATGGAGACGCGGGGACCATTGACCGCACCACGTACACTCCAAACAGGAATACGCCTACATAGGAGTAAAAAGAGAGTACAAGCACACTCCTTTTCAATAAAATGGAAAGTACTAGAGGAGAGGTTACTTCCTTTTTACTCCATTCGTGTTTAGAGCGTAGATTCAGAGCGAGCGACACATCGCGGCTATCACCATGTCTCAACCATATGCAGCATGAGGCATGTGATAATAATAATTGGTTTTGGGGGAAAAGAAATGGCGCAGTATCTGTCTCATATATCGTTGGACACCTGAACCGCTCCGTAAGGGAAGCGATAAAGGAGGGAGTGAAAGAAGAAAGGAAGAAAGAGGTGCCGTAGTGGAGGGCTCCGGAATAATTTCGACCCCCTGGGTATCTTTAACGTGCACTGACATCGCACAGCACACGGGCGCCTTAGCGTTTTGCTTCCATAAAAACGAAGCCGCCGCGGTCGGGTTCGAACCCGGGAACTCCGCATCAGTAGCCGAGCCACCGAGACACCGCGGCGGGCCTGAGGCATGTACATGTGGCAAATTTATGCTGGCGCATGTCCCGAGCAACTAGGGTAACGAGAAAGCGGCTGTAATATAATTACTGGCGTTCCTTGAGATTGGCGGGCAGTTAATAAAACAAGTCGTGGGGCTAGCCGGTGTTGCATTGTTTCTTGAATAGTAATTGAGCTACTTACTTCAGACCAGGATACACAGACTGACATAAAAGGAAGGGCCTGTCTGTGTGCTCAACTGCAATAAGTAACGGTGAATTATTTTCTAGTCGGCAGCTGATCAGAGGGGGAACTATTAAGGCAGAGAGCACTGGAAGCTCTGTTGACTGTTCAGGTTACTTATGGGCGATAGTTCCTCGCTGTCATTGAGTGTGTGTTGTGTTGTGTTGGGTTTTATGGCACATAGGCAGCTAAGGCCATCATGCGTCAAGCTCAAGGCATAGAAATGGTTTACTGTAGAATGTTTAGGAATATGAAAAATCGTCGACGGTGTAGACGGCCTAAAAATATTTAACTGCCTGGTAAAAAGCAGAGAAGAGGAAATCTGGAAATAGCTAATGGTAAAAGCCCCAAAGAACGTACGGTAGCCTCAGCGGCTATCCTTGGCTGGGCAAGAAGGACCCTGAGGCTCCCGACCAATCAAATAAAGAAAATCAGCCTTCTTCTCACGAATGAGAAAGTGGCTGAGGTGTACCTTGCAATAAAGCGAACCAGTGGTTCAAAATTTACAGTTTTCCAAGTACCCCTGCTTCTTTTAGTCATTGAGTTCTCTTGTAAAACAATATACGGGCACAATATACGACCAAAAGCAAAACAATATACGTCTACAAGCTCCGAGCTGCGTTCGCAAAAAGTTCAACTCTTGTACGCACGGTAAGCCTGAATAAATATTTCACGCTCGGAACAGGAGATTCTAAGGATTGCAGCAAAAAGTAGGGAAAGAGGAGGAGAGAGAGATTGTGGGGGCTGCGGTTTTTGCGTAGTATTTAACGAGCTACGGAAGCCTCGGCTAGTTTAAGCCCAAGCAGGGCGCAACAATTCCGTCGACTCGAAATGATTGTCAAAGAACAAGTGCCTTATCACCGGCTGGCGACAAAAATAGTGAAAGAAAAACAAAGCAGTACACCGACAAAAAACGTAGCGCCGAACACAAGTGGTCCGGATCCCGCGAATTCCCATCGTTTCTATCGACGAGCGAGAGTGCATAGCTGGCGGGAACTTCCATCAGCTCTTAATTGCTTTCGTTGGATCAGAAGAAGCGCAGTCGCTTGACGACATGAAAAAGGAAAATTGAAAGTCTGCTATTCTGTTCGGTTTCCAAATATGTATTGTTTCGTTTTTGTCTCTCAAGTGCAGTGCGCTGCAGAAACCTTCACTTTTGAGAGAGCATTATGAGGCTCGGAGCAGTCAGGCGATGAGATGAGTGTTCCGAATCCTTGACGACTCGAGAAAAAGAAAAATGGAACGATTTCTTCTATTTCTTCTATTTTCCTCTTCCTATTATCCTGTTCTATCTTCTATTATCAACTTCTATTTTCCTCCACAAATCTTTCAGCCACGCTTCAAAAAGGCCAGCGTTGAGTCGTACATCGGGGATTTAAATTCAAAAGTCTGCGTTGGTTAATGTTTGCACTCCGTTTTCTTCAGGCGGAAAGTTCAAACAAAAAAGGAAAGAACCGCCAACAGCAGCAACAAGAAAAAGAAAAGCTACATGCCGCGCCACCTAACGAGAAGAAAGCGCTGCTTGGCGAAATAAAAAATAAGAACAAAATAACGCCCCGGCCCTCAAACGGTTGCCCTAAAGGAAAGCCAGCTTACAGAGACAGCCACTTCGAAAGCCAATTCCAAGAGGCGATTTTCGTCGGAGACGCAAAGGCAGCGAAATGAGATGACCCCCTCCCCCGTTTAAAGTGGCTTTCTAGATTTTTATTTATTTACAATTTTCTTTCGTTCGGCAAAAAAGCGCTTTTTTCGATTTTTTGTTTGTTTCCGCTTATCCTCCGCTCTTTTCCCAATCCGCCGCTCTCGCAGTTTGTCGCGGCAATCGCCTCCGCGTGATCAGCTTGTTACGAAGCAGGTGCAGCAGCAGCAGGGCAATCGGCAGCAGTCGAAATGGTCGCGGTACGCGTTGCCGGGAATAAGAGAAGGCGGCCCTTTTGAAGGCAGGTTGTGTACGGACGGACGGACGGACCGACGACGCGGTATATGCAGGTAGGAAGCCGAACGAGCTTTGCCGCGATAAAGTCGCGGGAAAAAAAAAATGGCGCCAAAGAAATGGCGCCAAAGAAAAAATGGCGCCAAAAGTGTGCCCCGGGAAGAAAAGAGCGCGTACGCGTACGAGTGGCTTCGTAGAAAAGGCCGGCGCTTTCGCCTCGCGAAACGGGTGAAAAGCCACGCGACTGTGCACTTTTTTTTTCCGGACCTAGGGCTGAGGCGAGACAGAAAGTGAGAGAAAGAAAGAATGAAGAAAGGCGGAAGGATGGATGAAATGAAAGAAAGAAGGAACGGAAGGTTGAAAAGGACGCGGGACAAGACGGAAGGAAGAGGAAGGGAATGATAGAATGAAAGACAAGGAGATAGGATAGCAAACAAAACAATGAAACCAGTGAAGAATAGAGAGAGGGAGACATACAAAACAACGACAGAATGAAAAGAAAGAGACAAGTAGTGGAGGAGCAAAAAGGACAATAAAGAGCGAAGGGCAGGAATGAAGATAGAGAGAAAAATGAATAGAAATGAAGCAATATATTGAAGATTAAAAGAAGAAAAAAGAGAGAACGAAAACGGGAACACTGATAGGAGAAAGTGAAAAAGCAGTGATAGGAAGAAAGAAGCAAAACAGGAAAAAAATATCTAAGGAAGAAGGACAGAGAGAGAGGGGGGAGAGAGAAAGAATGAAAAAAAAACAGCCAAATCTTTTCCTTCCTCGTGTTTCTCAACCGCCTTTACCTCGGAGCGAGTGGATGTTCAGCGCGGTAATTAGGAACGGCCTTGACGAAAAAAAAAGAAACATTTAAAGCAAATAAAACGACACACAACGTGGGAAAAGACAAGTGCCTCATGTTCCGGAAGAACCTAATTTCCCCCGTAACGAGGTCCTGTCCCTTGACGGAGTCCACGTCGCGAGCGGAGGTCCCTAAGTGAGCAGGCCGCTTAATTCTCCCTCACGGCGCGTTCTCTCGCTAAGCGAGCGGCCGTTGCCGGAAGGGACGAATAGTGGATTCGCTTTCACGGCAGGCACAGTGCAGTGGCCGGAACAGCGTTGCAGACGCTCCGAAATGCGAATCCCGAGCTTGACAACGACAATTTCAGGTCCCCCTTTACCCCCCCCCCCCCGCCCCCCAAAAAAAGAAAAGAAATGAAAGGAAGAAATTGGATTCCTCTAACACATTTTAGTCATTAGGACGGACAGGCTTTTCTTATGTCCAGATAGAAAATGACCAGCGGAAGTAGTTTTTTCTAAGGTTGACTGAATGGTGCTTGAACCGTCTCGAGAGATTTCGAAAGGCTGGCGGAACACGACTTTCGTATGCAGCCAACTTCTTTGACTGTTTCATCTAGATCGATCGATCGATCTCAATCAATCAATCAATCAATCAATCAATCAATCAATCAATAAAAATTTGGCGGTGGCTTAATTTGGCTAACCCTGGAATTGAGTGAAAAGCAAGGACGCTTGCTAAGCATCTGAGGATCGTCCATGGCAGCTCCGCTACACGCTCGCGGCAGCCGTTCTATATATACCCATACGACCGCGTGGCTATGACGTGGTATCACATGGTCTTACGACACCCCGATCGGATGTCATCACGTGGCTTCACGTTACCCCATCGCATGTTCTCAAGGTCAAAGGTCGACCCGAAGGTCACACAATGTTCGAGGTCCACTAAAGGTCGTGGATTAAGGTAAGGGTCAAGGGTTTGACACCATAACTGCACAACATATGGTCATACACGGCTAACCTGATTGGGCCGAAGGTTGTTCAAGGTCATTCCCCGGACTACGCGACGACTGTATTACCTAGCGTAGTGAAGCTTTTCGCTTCAAAAAAGCTTGCTGTTTTTCTGCCCTCTTCACAACAGCATCACAGGTAGATAAATATTGCTCCTAATTCACACAGCCCTATCTGATGTCAAAGAGCGGAAAGCGTTCTCTACTTGAGCGCATTATGTCTAAGCAGGTACAAATGCGGCACGCTCTCCAAGTGGCTAAAAGTGTATTTTTTCAGTTTTTATCCCCTCGCATGTTTGAAAGCCGATTTAGATGCTAAGCTTAAGCCTTGCAAGCGAGCCTTCGGGGCCTCAGCCCACGCGGCTCGATATCTAAGAGTCACCGGTTACCGCGCGCAAACATGTGTTGCTCGCGCAGGCGTCTCAGTAGCTCCGAGGAGAAGCAGGTATGCGTCAGTAAAAGGCAGAATTTTCGGGGCAGTTCACGGTAAACATCGCGCTCACCGCACCTGCGTCATCCGCGCAAAAAAACAAAACAAAAAAACGTCCACTTGCCGTTCCGCATAGTCACAGCGGCGTTTTTCATGTTTTTTCAAGGCAAATGTTTTTCATTTTTACCTGCTGTAGTGACCCTCAAATGGGGTTTTACAGGTAAATAAATAAATAAATAAATAAATAAATAAATAAATAAATAAATAAATAAATAAACTGTTGTGACGACGCACGACAGTCGGCATAGGCGCTTGCGATGCGGACTTTTCCACGCTGTTTTTTTTTTCAATTGTCCAGTGATGACCAAATCTAGGAGCAGTTGCATCTCAGGAGTTACAGAGGAGAAAACTGTCACATTCAACTAATGTCAGAAAATGTCCGGCGCAAAACACATTCGACGTCAAAGAAAAAAAGAAAAACAGCAGCTCTGTAAGATGTGATATTTGAGACCCCCCCCCTACACAATGCGTCAGCGCATTATTAATACGAATGTCGGTGAAATATTCTGTTCGTGGTTACTCGACGGTGACAACTGCTTCTGGAAGAGAGACCACCCATGCACTCTTTTTCTTTTCGGCGACATTTTCTTTTTTCGTGTCCTGAAATCCTTTGAAACAGTTGGTGCCAAATCAGATCGCACACACACATATACAAGAACAAGGGCACACAGTCACACGAAAAGTGTTCGGGCCAGGCCGCGGGGTTAGTAACAGTGCACACCAGTGTCGCTCGGGGCATGCGTAGAGAGAAGGAATAAAATGTGGTTAGTGCAAGCGCATGCGACACCCACCTTTGGAGGGAGCTAGCGACCGCGCTGGTCTGAGGCGCCACGGCGCTTGTCCTGCAACGAGCCAAGCGGAGAGGAGGAAAGGGGGAAAGGAGGTGGAGAAGAGAAAAGGAGCAGACAACGGCAGGATAGACGACACACCCACGGAAGGACAGTAGGAGGTGTGGGAGAGACGGATAGAGAGAGAGAGGGAAGAGAGAGAAAGACAGTGCGCGTGTGAGGACGGAGAAAAAAAAATATAAAGGAACCGCGCCCATTGAACAAGCAAGAAAATTTAAAAAGAAACATAAGCAAGCAGCAACCGTATCGTAGTCGTGCACGCCCAGAGCGGGACCCGGGGTGCACTTGACAACCAGAGAGGCATGCAGGCTGCTTCTTTACGAAGCGCGCTGATTGGCTCGGTAATCACACAAACACACTTGGTTTGCTAGAGAGAAGGCCGGAAGAATTTACCGTATTTACGAGGATTCGATCCCCCTTCAACCATAGGCAGCAATGAAGGCTGGAGGGTGGAAGGCAGTGTTAGCGAGAGAGGGTTCAGAACTGAAGCGTGCTGAAATTTTGGCCTGAACTTTTATTTTATATTATTTGAAACAAGGTCCTAAGAGCGAGGGCGTTACATGAAATGGCGGGCTATATTGGCGTTAATACGGTATATTCCCCGAGGCCTTGCACTTGAGCAGCGCGGACAAATAGCAGAGAGTGAGAGCGCCTTACACGATGCTCGAACGAAACGCGTTTCAATGCGGACAGCATTTGTCTCTTATTTTTTTTTTTGCTCTTAGTTAGCAGCAAAGGCAGCAAATCCAGCCTTGCGTACACCGGCCTATCTTGTCTCGCAAGAACTAGTGTTTCCTTACTTTCCGGGAGGTGGCCATTTAGGTATCGCTGCCTGCAAGCAAACTAAATTCCATGGTTCTCCTCCATGCATGTCCGTATTGGATTCAATAAGCCTAGATTTCAGTAAAGCTTCCTATAAAATATCAAGCGAGAAATCACTCTAAAGCTTCAAAGTGCAAAACTACTGAAACACCCATAACTAGCATCAACAAGATTGCGTCTTACTTGACGAAGTTGCCTCAAGTTATCCTTTTATGAATGAGAGCTTGGTGTCCATTATTGTGTAAATAAATGAATAACACCTTGTCAGGTAGACAATCGCTTCGCGTAAAGATGGATGGTCTGCGACCGATCCTTCCTTGCCAGGCGCAGCAGCGCCCCGGCCAAGAAGTGGCAATGCGGTCAGCTGCTGGGAACCCATCTCGCAATAAATTAGGGCAAACTGGGTGAATTCACTCTTATATCCAGCAAGCGGCTAAAGGAAAAATAGCTTCCACACCCAAGAAAGTCATTAGCATAAGCCAAGTGACTCAGACCAAAGATTAACCCGATACGCTGTACCAGCACGTCTACTTCTGGTTCGAAGTTTTATGGCAGTTCTGACGCTGTTGAGTTTTTCGGTCATTTGGCAAACAACCACGGTGGACACCTCGCGACGTCTCGAGCGTCTAAAGCTGCACAACCACGCACTCACTAGCGACGCTGATAAGCTAACCTCGTTCCTAGAGGCTAAGCTCGTCTCGTTCAATTGATTTATTCGTCGGGAAAAAGACCCGGAAGTCTGAGGAATACGACCCGGAAACTAGCGAGGTGTTGAAAAAGCAAGCGCTGCTTCGCTGGCTAGAACCTTGGCTAAGAACGTGCTCCTATGCACAAAGTGACGCCCTTAAGACGCGTCCAAACAGGCTCAGCAATTTTAAGACTTAAAAGGTGCACTAAAGACTAAGCAAAAATAAATAAAAAAGGCCGAGTAAAAAAACAAATCAAGATTCAGGAAGCTCTATCTCTCGCAAGACTATTAGCGCGTCGAGGAAAAGCGTGCGACCACGTTAAGTAAGGTTATGCAATAAATCGAAGGTCTGCGTTAAGTTGTATGCAGCCGAAGTGTGGTGCTGACGCGAGCCGTGCTTAGGTCAAGTAAGATGAGTGCCAGGCATGGAGAGTGTGCATGAAGCTCTGTCGCAACATTTAAGTGCACTATCCCGTCGTGCCGAGTGCAACATTGTGAAGAAAGCAAAAGCAGGTTCACATAAAAAGTGCGGCAGCCAAAGAAACGATAGAGTTCTCTTGGCTTGCGCAAGCAACAGTGCGCGATTTCTCAAAAGCGCCGTGGGCCAGATGCACTGAACTGTTCAAGCGTTTTCATTAGTAAGATAACTCAGCAGTTGGGCAGAACGGGGAAGACTGGGCGAGACCAGTCCCACAGTAACAGCCAGAGGCGGATGTTGCGATTAGGCAGCGAGCTAGCTAATCGTGAGCTCATCACATGACGATGGCTAAGGCGCTGACCACTTATAAGCACAGGTAGAAGCCACTGGTGAGCACAGACACATTTAATGTAAAAGGGAACGATTGGCTCCTCTTCAGCACCCAGCTTGAAAAGCAATATTGACTTTATTCGTCTGAAAAAATCTACTTAAAGGACTAACGACATCTCAGTTTAACTACACCTTATCTTTTCTGTAATGATGCATAATAGATGGACCTCAACCTGATATTCGCCCATGACTGGTAAAAGATTTATAACTCAATTTTATCTGTAAAGCTGTTTTTCAGCAAGAAACGACGGCTATGACGCATAAGTGTTCAGGTCAAGTGACGCATCAAATACACTGCGATATGACCACAGATACGTCTTTTTTTGTCATTACACCTCTAGAAAAAGGCTGGCATAAGCGTCGCACTAAATCAAATCTGTGTATCATCGATTATAATTCAGCTTTTTTTTCTCCATGACTCACGTGACCTAAACACTATTTACGCGTTACAGCCATCGCTCAGTTGTTCAAGCCGAGACCGAAGGAGCATCAAGTAGAAATTCAGTTGTAAATTATTTAGCGATCGTAGGGAAATACCACTAGGAGATCCATCTCTGCTAACGTTTAACGCATAATTTGAAAGAAGAAAACGCGCAGGCAAAAATTTGATGTTTATAGTATTTAAATAAAAAGAGATCTCTAGCTTGTGATTCGTCCTATGATAATCTAGACTCTGATGTTGCTTGCACCTGAACAAGCTACCTACGAGGACGTACTCTGCGAATAGCTTTATGAATCTGGCATCTAAGTATTTGATGTCGCGGAAATACAATAAAGAGGCAGGCAAAATGTGCGTGCAAATAGCATCCGCAGGCTCTGCAACTCTCTCAAGTTAAGCCCAGATAGATTGTTATAAGGCTAAAAAAACATTTTTGTTAGTTCGAAACTATACTTCGTAGAACAAATGACATGTAATATAACGCAATGAGCAAGCCTTTGCAGTGCATGCGTCTTGAAAGGCAGTGTGGTTAATGGTACTGACCACCTAAAGAAACTGTTGACACGAGGCCAGTATAGCCCGCATATCTTTCATCCTCTATTTTTTCGTTCACGAAATATAGAAAAAAAAATCAAATAGAGGGCAGAGCCTAGAAACTCTGTAATACCGGTCGATAATGAGTATTCAGACCTTCGAGAAAACAGGTCTGTGTAATATGAGCCACACCGAGACAACAAAAGTTTTTATACACACTATGTAAAATAGTTTCACTGCCTATTCTCTCCAGAACAAAGGAGGATGTACACGCTATGTAAACATTGTCCCTATTCCCCTTATTAACAAAAGAAGAACCGACGGTTCGTTGACGGAAGTAGAGAATAATGAAACGTGCACGCACTACAGGGCCCAGAAGGTCATTAGGGAGAACACAAAGGCGTTTGGTGTTCCCTTCCGGCTTGTTGTTTTAAGTTCTTTTTGTTCACCATATGGCCCTAGCCTGTAGCTGCGCTTCGCTGATATCTTAGGTCAAACAGTGGCCACACCAAAGAAAATATAGACAAAAAAAAATTCGCGAAGCTGCAACACTATAAGACTCGAGTAATAAAACGGGACGACGGCTTCGGGTAGCGTTATTTCATTTCTTTGATTTTTTTTTTTTTGGCCTCGGGAATTGATTGCCTTCGCGGAATACTCAAAACCTCGAGCGAAGCGTAAAGGTTACGAGGTCGGATATAGGGCAGATGTGCAAATTATCACTCTCACATGCAGGGCGCCTCATTTAAAATCAGGACGGAAGTTTTCTTTTATTTTTTATCTTGCTTCCTCTCTGGAAAGTGATGAAGAAGGCGGGACACTCTTACTGCGTGTAAAAGCTTCGGCACGGCGAATTCTTTTCCCGGCAGAGACTGCTTTGCAACGTCGTAATAGGCGCGTTGGAATTAACGACCGGCGTCACGAGAACATTTTAAAGAAATACGCCGAGCGCTTCGCGAGCGTTGCAGAACGCGCCAGGCGTCGTGGCACGCGAGGCATAAATAACTCCGCACTGGAGGCCAAAGCGACGCCACATCAATCCTCCCCTCTGAGACGCCGCCTTTAAAGCGTGCTTCGCCTTTGGCGAGACTGTCGTGTGAAGAAGCCGACCTTAAAAACTACGGGCGACGCGGCAGAAATGCGGGAGCAAAGCGTTCGGCGCACGGCCATACTAAAATCCCGACTACGTGTGCGGAATAGTGAAAAGAAAGCGAAAAAGAAAATAGGGATTAAAAATTCATATACTTCTTAATCTTAAGAAAGTTCTTAATGCGTAAACTACGATGAACGTCAATAGACTTTATAATCTTTTAGACCTCAACACTGTACTGACCAACTCACAGCAGAATAAAATAACGAGAAGCATGAACTGCGAAACTGTTAAAAAATAGCAATAAATTCTAACACGAGATGCAATGCAAATCTGCTTTACTAGTTTTAGTGCCTTTAGGTTTTCGAATAACTTATTCCGCTTATTTCGTTCACGTATGTATGCGCTCTATGTGACTTCAGCAATGAGAAAGTACCACTAAGCACTTCTTTATACAACATTTGACGGCACTGTATAAAAGACTCCGGCCTTCCCCATTTGAATAGAAGAAAAAAATGCTTGAGCCCGGTGTACGCATGTTACAAAATGAAAATGTCAAACTGTTTCGGTGGCAGCTACAAAGCCGCACAGCTAACGCTGGAACAAAATCGGTTCCAACGTCTCTGGAAGAGTACGGCCGGCTGAAGGACGCATGCCAACAAGGAGACGCGCACACGCTCTGCGTAAAGGGTGGCGACATCTATCCGGAGCGCTGAGCACTAGGGCATTCGCCTCTTCCGGGTCTAGACTAGGAGCGCCGCCTATGAAACTCTGCCGCAACCTTCACGCGACGGCCGCGGTCCCGAACAACTGGCGCGCTATTTATAAAGTTCAACCATGCACAACCGGCCGGCGCAGCCACGCCTCGCTGCGTGCTCTGTCTGAACACTGCGACGTAGCGTAGTGACAACATAGGCTATAAATGAGGAGATGGGAATAGATTATAAGCATTGCTCAAAAGCAACTACAATTCTATATCTACATCGAACGCTCCGCAGTTCTCTTCAGTGCTAGTTACTAAACATCAAAACAAAATCTGTTCATCTGAGATGAGTCGCGTGAGGCCCCGGTCTAGGGGCTCCACTAGTGGCTGAGACAACCATCGGCCAACTCAATAAAGTTCATTAGTATTTCGAGAATCCACGGTAAATAGCCGACGGTTGAGCCGACTACGAGCCCTGGCGCCAGCTATTGGCGGCGTTTTGCGACTTCTAAACAAAAAAACAATAGTTCAGTTTTCTCCCGACAGGTGACACAACCATCAGTGGGCTTTTAAGCTTCACGCTTATAGCGTTTCTTGCTTTGGTTTCCCATTTATGGAACGGGGAATTTTTTTTAAAGGGAACAAAAAGGGCGGTGTAAGAAGGGTCCATGTGAGGTACTACTGCTGCTGCTTCACTGTATAGTAACCCTCCACGGATCGCGTTGAAGGCTTCCCCAATGCTGCACTCCATTTAGCGACGCTGAGTGTAGGCACAGCCACACAGACCCAGGGCAGAGAACACCAAAATTAAACGCGCCGTGCGCAAGGGTGCCGATTCGGACGGCAAGTCGGTGTTCTGTTCCTATGATATTTTTTTTTCTCTAGGTGGCGCTGCGGCTGCCGCGCGGTTTGTTTTGACGGGAAAGGCAGGCGAGATGGTTGGAATTGCTCTCGTTTCCACGCAGCTCAGACATCTTAGCTAGCCAGAAAATGAAACTGGAGAGAAGATACAAGCTTGAACGGGAAGGGCCACCGGATATCTGACAGCAGGAATTCGGCGCGCTGTATTCAATGCGAAGATACCACGATGGGGAATTGTTAGCTTGTTAACGAAACAGGTGCTCTTTCCTTTCAGAGACTGCCAATTTGCGGCACTGTTTACTTATTTATTTAAAATAAAATACTGCCAATCAAAATCAGGACCATCGAAAGCATTTCTCGTGGATTAGCGTTAGAACACGAATATATTCAAAGATGGTCCATGTTCTTCTCTGCAAAATGCATAACGTCAGTAGGGGAACACTAGAGGTCGTTACTTTTTGTTCAAGAATCTTCGACCTATAGTGCATCTAAGAATATTAATACTGTAGTTTTTTTCGATAAAAACTGGATTCTATAACGCCTCCACTGTGGCTTCGTCATAATCAGGAAAATTCAGGAAATAGCTCTTTGGCAAATTCTATACGAAACCACGAAAAGATCTTCCGATTCAAAACATGACCCGCTGATTGGTGCAAGTTTAGAGCCTCACCAGTTGCTGTGTCACGTGTGAGAAATGAACTGCTCAAAATTGTTAAAACGTTACTCAACAACCACGAATACTTGACGCCATAGAGCGCCAAGTTGGCGGGCCCATCCGCTGCTTTCCTAAATAAATAACAGAAAATGGACATTGTACCGAACTTTAGCAATCGGTGTGGTTAGAGCAATCTCATCGCAAACGACACGCTATAGAGGAGGCACGCGCAGTTGCGTCGCTGTCCGCGCATGCGCGGTACCTCCACCGGATATGACGTCTCACCGCTCAGCTCCGGAACAAGAGCATGTTCCCTTTTAGAAGGAACCCCACTGTACTTGGCGCAGCAAAATATGCCCATACTTCGTGACGTGCATGAAGAAGAGAGAAGGAATGGGACACTTACGCCTCGCTGCCGATGGACGAGTGTCGTGAGACTGACTTGGGCGACATTTCGAACTCGGAGTCGGAGCGGTAGAGGAAGGACTCCCGCCGCTGCGGCGGGAAATTTGAAAGAACCAGGCCCGCGCCCGACGGGCTCGAAGCCTCGAGCAGGGCCCGGCCGCCACCAGCGCCGCCCGGTCCATCTTCCAAGTCGAAGCTGCGCATGCGTAGAAAGAAGAACAAGAAAAGACCCTTGTTAGACACCTTGCTTCAAAATCAACATCATCAACACCAAAACCAGCACCAATTTTTCTTGCCGGTAACCAACATAAATGGGAAACACTGGGCACGGCGTAATCACGCCATGTGACGGTCCACGGTAGGCTGACTGGACAGAGTTGATTGCAGGTATATTGTAGAGACAGTTGTCCTGTGGTGGGCGCAATTAGGCTGATGATGGATATGAGCGACAACCACGCTTTCACATTCTTTTCTTAAAAGTCTTCTTCTGGCCGAATAATACCGATACCGCACTTTCTACTTGAATGCAAAATTAACGATAAAATTAGTTTTTTTTTCGTGCAAACTTACTGTTTCCTTTAATACCAGGCCTTCCTTTACATTGTGACGTCAGTATATTTTAAAGCAGGCCTCAACTAGCATCTGCTTTTGACATAATTTTTCTGATTTGCTCCCTTCCCCATTATCAGTACAACTTGCAGCAAAGTATACGCCATGTAACGGTTATAACCGGCACTAGAACATGCCCGTACCAAATTACGTACTCATGCGCACGTTCTATCGCGAATGCATGCACAGCTCAACGGAACAATAAAATTTGCGCCAAAGCTACATGCCACTTCGGCTACAACTGGAAAGAGTGCGGCAGTTAACGACACGTAAGGCATAACGTTACGCATAAAACACTGAGGCTTAATTTTCTGAGAAGAGTTTCAGGTGAACCACGCTGGCCATACTTAAAATATATAAACATTTCCGTATAAACTGCAATACGCCACGTAGCTAACGGTGTTTCAAAAGCCCAAGTACTATCAGTATACCTTCGTGACACGAACAAAAGAACTGAAATGCCAACCACCCCCCCCCCCTCTCCTAAAAAAAAAAACATACTAGCTCCTGGAGAGGAAATACAAGTGAGGTTGATTAATACTTCTGAATGTCTTTCTTTGCTCCTTCGAAGTGAAATTATCCTCCGCTAGTATTGAGGTTCACCGGGCTAGGAGCTTCTCATTTTGCTGTTCGTGGTTCAGACGTCTTGTTCGCGTTTCATTTCTTGCTGATGATAAAGTTAGAGGAAAAAAAATAACGGATAATGCTAAGTTTGGCTTACCGAAAACCTTGGTATTCGCTAAACCAGCGTTCTAAAACACGAACGACTTCAGCAAACAAAAACTGCGGATGCAGGAAATTGCACCTTTGCAGTCAAAACACAGACGAATGCTGCAGTTTGAGATACACACCGTCGACGCCTGGGCTAAGGCCAGCTATACGCGTATGACGTCAGACGCACTATCTATGTTCTCTCTCGGGACCATACTGTTGCAGCGCCGATAACGGCCATAGTCCATCTGCGTCACTTGTAAACGGATACCGGGCTGACGTTGTACATGGACAGATTCTATTACGCGTTGAAGGCCGCGCAAAAGCGTCACTGCAGCGGTCTCAACTGTTTCAACCGTCAACCCTTGCGTTGGCCAATAGGGGTTTCGCAAATCGGCATTTTGTTTTGAGATACTTTCATTACATTACATTATTATCATTTAGCGCTAAATGAGATGAACCTATTGCCACGATGCCAAGTAGTCCAACAGTTAATTTTCTCAATTTAACTACGACTGCGGTGAGCACACAGCATGGATCGATTTACGCGATGGTCGCTTGTTCAACAGTTACACCCCTTGATATGATAATGAACGCTTTTTGCTAGCATTAACTGATTCTCATAAAGCTTATTATTGTGGTTTTTACTGTAATTATTACTATTACTAAGAAACTCGATAGTTGCCCATTATGCCTAAAGAAGATAGGCAAAATATTGGGCTTTACACATAGGCGCTGTTCGTGTTTCATTTCGCTTTCATATATACCTTCCGTAGACTTTAAATTAAAGTCCCGAATAAATGTTTTAGTGGCCGGAACTGGCTTCTTCCTTTGACTTGGCTCGGCTTCGCAAGAGTCCCGCCGTAAGAAAGCCATCACGTACCCCCCCCCCCCCCCCCCCCCCCCATAAGTGCGTCACGAGACACTGTATTCACAAAGAACATGCGTAGATCACTCTTATCTTGTGCTGCGTTTCCGTTTTTATCTCTATTACCATGCCGTAAAAATAACAACAAAAAGAAAAGCTTCCTGTTATCAAATCTGCTTGCAACTCATCACACCCGCCGCGGTGGCTCAGTGGTTAGGGCGCTCGACTACTGATCCGGAGTTCCCGGGTTCGAACCCGACCGCGGCGGCTGCGTTTTTATGGAGGAAAAACGCTAAGGCGCCCGTGTGCTGTGCGATGTCAGTGCACGTTAAAGATCCCCAGGTGGTCGAAATTATTTCGGAGCCCTCCACTACGGCACCTCTTTTTCACTCCCTCCTTTATCCCTTCCCTTACGGCGCGGTTCAGGTGTCCAAAGATATATGAGACAGATACTGCGCCATTTCCTTTCCCCCAAAACCAATTATTATTATTATTATTGCAACTCATTTACGGGACGTTCACTCTTGGCACTGCTTCCAGGCGCCGGCAATAGTGGAGCGGTTTATAATGAAAGAAACGATACTGCCCTTGAAATGCCCAAGAAGACGACGATTATAAATAAAGGCTGGACTTTCAGGTTCTTATTATTTTTTTTGAAAATTCGACTGTATTGTTCGCCGTTTATTTGAGAACACCGTCCTTAAATATTTTTTCCCGCCAGTATTATTTCCTACGGGTCAATGACAGTTTTTTTTTTTATGATATGACGTGGTGCTTCTGTGTGGACAAATGTCCGTTTGAGTTTATATTGGCTTTCCTTCAGCAAATGCAGTAGGTTTGCTAGCAATTAGCGCAAATAGCGTCGTTCATAGATCTTTACTTTTAGAAATAAATGATATCGCTATTTAAAAAAAAAGGAACTGGAGTAAAATGATTTAACCATCAGATAATTACGCAAGGCCAATATTACTTTAAAAAAACTTCGTTGTCATATTATCGTTGGGTTGATGCGCTCGCCTCACCAGGGCCCTTGCTTCAGTACTTCGTTAATTTTATCCTTGGAATAAGCGTAAATACTACTCAATATCAGTAACTAGTTATTTGCGGCGTGCTTGTTAAGGATACAGATGGTGCCGGTTAAAACCGATTTTCGAATTGTATTCGGCGTGCTATTATCGATTTATTTTTAGCTGAAACCGAAAAGTCCGACCCCTGGTTATAACAGATCAGCATCAACGCTCATTAGAGCTCGTTATAAGAATGTTTAACTTGAGCTTCAGCATCCTTCACCCACTTCGTCATGAAGAAGTCGAAAATTCGAGATTGAAAGATCGCTAGCGAAAGTGCCGTTTCGTATGTAGGGCAATATGGCGGAATCCCACACACATTTCCTTAGCCGTCTTGGAAAGACTAGACAAAATACACGCTAAACAAAAGAAAATTACAAAAAAACCTAAAAGAGACACAATATTGATGTCCCAGAGTTTAACCAGGATTGCGAGGGCTGTTCAAGTGGTGATCGTATTAATTTCGACCGTGAGTTGCTACATGCATTATTCCAAACCTTTTGCTATTCAAAACAGGTTTTGGCCGCCGTGGTGGCTCAGTGGTTATGGCGCTCGGCTGCTGGCGCCAAAGACGCGGGTTCGATCCCGGCCGCGGCGGTCGAATTTCGATGGAGGCGAAATTCTAGAGGCCCGTGTCCTGTGCGATGTCAGTGCACGTTAAAGAACTCCAGGTGGTCGAAATTTCCGGAGCCCTTCACTACGGCGTCCCTCATAGCCTGAGTCGCTTTGGGACGTTAAACCCTCATAAACCAAATCAAACCGAAACAGTGTTTCTTTTTGCACCTTCCTGTACTGAAATGTCATCACGGCGACTGAGCACCGAACTTCCAACCTCATTCGTGCTCATCAACCACTGCACACCATAGCAACGTACGATGCGCCGTTGTGGCGTGCTCATCGTTCTACGTCACGCTGGCTTCGTGACGTCCAACACATCAACACAACCCGTACAAACACACAGCTGCCGCACCCTCCACACGTGCGTCACACGACAGCGCGCGCAAAATCCGCATCCGGTGCTCTTATCTGACACAGCGAGCCTGTTTTACGACCGCCAAGAGGTTGTCCGAGGAAAATCCACGAGGAGAAGCTCTTTCGAGCAACACGTCACGAGATTTTTTTTCCCCTCCATGTGGTTCGTTGAATGAAACGGTTTAGGCCAAGTTCCGTCTTCCTCTCCAACACGATTGAGTTTTTCAATCGAAAGCTCGCATATCCGATACTCGGCATGCTGCAATGCTGCGAGAGCCAATGCAAATGTTTCTTGGACTGGCAAGACGCCAGGGCGACGTAACGGTATCCGGTAGTGACATCGAGTAAAGTCCTCGAAGCAGTAAGAACAAGGATTCTCTGTTCCATTCTGGGGCCATTAGAAAAACGATTAGTAAAAAAAAATTGACGGACGACCAGACAACCTAATGCGAGAAAGCTGAGATAGAATTTGAATTTCTGCACGATGATTACTTCGGTGCTTTGAATTTAAAGAATGCTTTTACTCTAAGCCGACGCTTCATACACGCGACAGAATTTTTTCTGGAGGGTGGGTTGACGGTGGGTGCTGCTGTCGGAAGGTGGGGGTGGGGAGGTGGGTCGAAAGATGGCGGTGGTTGGGTTCCCCTACTTAGGGGTTGGGTAGGGGGGGTGGACAGGTGGTTTTTGGATGGTGCTTCTGAAAGGCAGCTCGCTTTCCCACTACTTCTGTGAATGAGATTCAGCAGTCACTTTTTTCCTTCCACTCTTTCGCGTGCTTCTAGTGGGTGGAGGCCTAGTGGAGGGTAGAGTGTAGGTGTTTTGGTGATGGGTGGCGCTTGTGGGAGGTGGAGGCTTCACTCTTCGAGGTTTCGCAGAAAGAAAATTTCCTCTCTTCACAGAAATAACACCCGAATTTTCGAGAAGCGTCTCTCTGTCTCGTATATCGTTGGACACCTGAACCGCGCCGTAAGGGAAGGGATAAAGGAGGGAGTGAAAAAAGAAAGGCAGAAAGATGTGCCGTAGTGGAGGAATCCGGAATAATTTCGACCACGTGGGGATCTTTAACGTGCACTGGCATCGCACAGCACACGGGCGCCTTAGCATTTTGCCTCCATAAAAAAGCGCACAGTAAAAGAAAGGACTACACAGGAAACGACTCCCGCTTTTCACCTTGCTGATGAGCGAAGAAGTTATGCGGATAGTTGCATCTCACTCCCGGGTTGAGTTGTAGCTGTCGCTACAGCTATCAATTCCTAGTCCCCAGTTATGACTACAGCCAGCACTTCTCAGTCCCAAGCTGTAGCTAGAGCTATCGCATCTCATTCCAAAGCTGTCACTCCTCAGTTGTATTTTTGTAGCTATCACTTCTCAGCCCTCAGCTATCAGTACAGCTATCACTTCGCAGCCCAAAGCTATAGCTACAGCTATTTCTCCTAACTCCAAAGCTACCTGTTCTCACTCCTCAGCTTCTTAGCACCAGGCTATCGCTAGAACTATCCCTTCTCCTTCCCAGCCTATCACCTCTCAGTCCTCAGCTACAACTACAGCCACCCCTTCCCAGTCACCAGCTGTAAATAAAGCTATAGCTTCTCAGTCACGGCAGAGGGCGTTTTCTATCTAAAAAATAAATATTTACATAGAAAAGGAGCTTTCTGGCTACACTTTCGCATACAGAATGGCTTACTCCATGAGAAGAATCATCTCAGCACCCGTTAGCTCTCTCGTATCGTTCTTCCAATGGCGAAACTTCGCCGTAACATGTGATGCAAGAGAAACCAGTCAGGAGAGCCACATTACAGACCGGGAAAAAAGCGCGAATGCCGTCCATTTCCCCGCACGACAGCCGGAGAAGAGGAAACCAGAAGCTTTTTTCTCTCTGCTGATGTCGCAGCGGTGTCGCTCTTCGTTCACCCCCCGTTGGGCAACAACGCTTGTCCCGCCCTCCAGGAGCGCATATAGTCTTAGCGGTTGCGGGGTGTCGACATTATAACCTCATTATCAAGCTCCAAACGGTCCCGTCACGATTTATATGCGCCTCATTACAATACCCGGAAAGACATCTTTGCTGTCTGGTTGCTTGATGCGGAGAAACAGACGCTCGAGCAATAAAAAAAAGCCCAAAACGCTTATAGGTCTTGATCTGATCTCTTTTAAACTCTTGCTTTCTCCCTAATTCAAAGCCTAGTAGGGTTTTAATGTAGTTAAACCGAGTAGACGAGCGAAAGCATGTATTCATTCCTCTCCTCTTCTTTCTGGCGTCTGCATGTGCACGCAACCGCGTTTCTCGCTCTTCATCTTCACACCCTCTCTCCACTCAGCGGCAGCTGGCGCGACGCGCTCCTCCCATTGGCTACAGCTGGCGCGACTCTCTTCCGAACTTTCCCGAGCTTCCTCCGATTGGCTGCAGCTTGTGCGACTCTCTTCCGAACTTTCCCGAGCTTCCTCCCATTGGCTACAGCTGGCGCGACTCTCTTCCCAACTTTCCAGAGCTTCCTCCCATTGGCTGCAGCTTGTGCGACTCTCTTCCGAACTTTCCCGAGCTTCCTCCCATTGGCTACAGCTGGCGCGACTCTCTTCCGAACTTTCCAGAGCTTCCTCCCATTGGCTGCAGCTTGTGCGACTCTCTTCCGAACTTTCCCGAGCTTCCTCCCATTGGCTACAGCTGGCGCGACTCTCTTCCGAACTTTCCCGAGCTTCCTCCCATTGGCTGCAGCTTGTGCGACTCTCTTCCGAACTTTCCCGAGCTTCCTCCCATTGGCTGCAGCTTGCGTGACGCTGCTCCGAACTAACCCGACCTTATCCCAGTTACTCCGACGCTTCACACAAGACAATATTCTTGTAGGGTTGGTATGTCTGGAATAGTGCTTTCGCACGCACGCACGCACGCACGCAAATGCAATGGCATTGCGTACACTTTTGAGTAGCTGTATTCTTTCCGGATGAAATAGTATGGAACCTTGTAGAGTAAACTTGAGGAGATAAGAGTAGGTCGGGGACCAAACACGGGCCAGTGATATATTAGCTGTAATTAAGAACTGGATATGCAAAGGAAAAATATTCGACAAACCCTTAGAGTAACGGAGTGAACTTCTAGATAAAGTGGACATTGCAGGCAGGGGGCGGCAGCGTGTCAGGTAGGCAGGTGAGATTAGGCAGTTCGCGGTGTCCTTGTAGCAGGCGAAGGACAACGCGAACTCTTTTACCAATATCCTTCGCGGAAACATAAAAACTAGATCAGTTGGGAGAGGCTTTTGCCGTGAAGTAGGGGCAGCTAAGGTGAAGTGTTGTTGATAACAGTAGAAGGTACAGTAGGTGCCTGAGGGGCAGAGTTCGCCAAGCTATAAAATCGCACCTTAAGGAACCGTTCTGTCATTGACCCCCATTCTTAAAACCTTGCGTGACACAAAAATCCGTAGTTATAATCAATCACGATTCTTTTCGATAGTCAGCTGGCGCCTTGAACTCAAGATCCTGAGTCCGCTGGCATCCCATAGAGGCCCGCCGCGGAGACTCAGTGGTTAGGGCACTCGGCTACTGATCTGGAGTACCCGGGTTCGAATCCGACCGCGGCGGCCGCGTTTCGATGGAGACGAAACGCTAAGGCGCCCGTGTTATGTGTGATTTCAGTGCACGTTAAAGATCCCCAGGTGGTCGAAATTATTCCGGAGCCCTCCACTACGGCTCTTCTTTCTTCCTTTCTTCTCTCAGTCACTCCTCTATCCCTTCCCTTACGGCGTGGCTCAGGTGTCCGCCGATATGTGAGACAGATACTGCGCCATTCCATTTCATCAACAGCCAATTCAATTCAATTCAATTCACCCTAGACTCCATAGTGTCGTCTAAAGCAGCGCACGCTTCGTAGCGAGAGAGTGTGCGTGTTTGTGCATATATTTCTCATGTAAATTCTCCAGAGTGTTAAACGTAACATGCAGAAACTGCCACGATGGAATCAGGAAGCGAACAAGTTTCCCGCCCATGAATCAACTCGGCCGGTTTTCAGCTTCCTTTCGCGGAGCTAAACTGTACCAAGCCGCATATCGGAGTCCTACTATTACTTGAGAATGGAGTCCAGATAAAAGGCGCATATAAAAAGCGTGTCAAGGAGCAGGCAGCAGAACCTAGAATGGTCTCCCCGCCTTAAGAGGGGGCTTCCGTTTGGACCGATCGGCTTCTTGCCAAATGGTAAAGATAATAGGAAAGGGCGAGGGGTACGAATACAGTTGCCAGGGCGTAAAAGGAAGAGAGGGGGGAGAGAGCGCGATTCTGGTCGACCGCTTCGCCCGATGGCTTCACACGGAAGTGGCCGTAAAGATCCTACTCGAGGATGTTGCGTAACTGCTGATGCCGACGCGGCGCCAAGCAAGGTTCTTTCTCTTGTGTCCCGAAGCTCTTCTCAACGACACCCTAACACCACCACTTAGGCGCTTTACTTTGCCATGCACTATATGTATGCAAAAAAAAAAAAAAGAGCTCCACGACATGGCTTCTCTTGAGACTCGTAGCCGCTCTACGTAGATAAAGGAGTCGGTGAATTTGAGAGCTTTGTGCACATATGTAGCGTGAACTTGACTTCTCTTCGATAAGACGCAGATAACAAAAATAACCAAGCTCTAAAATGAATATAATTTCACACGTGTCATCACATGTTAGCCGAAAGTTAGACACGTTGTCTCGATATTAACCAAATTTATGCTCAAATTAATTTTTTGGTGTCGTTTTGCAGACACACACTTGGCTCAGAACGTTATCTTCGGAATCGAGTTGAACGTCTTCACTTTATGCGTAACCGAATTCTATCATAGTCATCACCATCGCCGTAATGATAAGCATCACTATCATTTATTAAACCTTTTAAGACCCTGGGTTGGGCATTACGTAAGGGGAGGGGAGAGGCACATGAAAATAACACAAAAATAGAAAGCCAGGCAAAATGGAAGTAGCAATCAATTAAAAGCATCAATTAGAAGTTTACAATTGAAATCAACACGCTGTCATGAAAATGAAGAGGTAGAAAGATTTTACAAAGTAAAATGACACATTAGGCGTTATTTGAATCTAACGGGATCACGTTACATTCAAGCCGCATCCAGTCTTGTACAACGCTGTCTACCGGAGCTCGTTTCTGAAACCAGGCGAAATTAGGCTAAATTTTGAAAGTATCGCCTAAGGCTTCCAAAAGTTAGTTTTCACTCAAAAGTCAAATTTACGTAAAAAAAAAAACACCCAAAGAAGGGACGACAGTAAGGAGGATGAGTTTCGCGATACCACCGTAGGTAGAGTAAGTTTTTAAAAGTAGTGGACCAGGATATTCGAAGATTAAGCACTGTTTTCCAACATTTCATCATGGGAGACTTCTGACCTCTTTCACCATACTAGTATATGGAAAGTCAGAGCCCAAATCCAGTCCTGAATTTCGGTCAGTGTATGGACGAAAGCAAATGGTGGCGCAATCTAAACCTTGCCAGTCCTTACATATTTTTCGCTCCGCCATAACCCTGGTTTGAGCAGTTATTCTAAACGCAGCAGGTGGCGCGACAGTCTGTAAGCCCCCCGTCTGTAAGACTACATTCAGCACCTAATTTCGATACATGGGTCCCTTCCCCTTCCTCATGGTAGGCCTCTCTGCGAGTTGCTCAACCAGCTGGCCAAACACAGCTAGTGGACAGAGCTCTCCTGAAGGCCACAACCGTCGACGTTTGGACAAGCAGGAGCCCACCCTTGATGACCTTTTGTTCTTTCGTGAAAATGAAGCTGTTACCACCACCACAACCGTGCCACGACTACTGCCGCGGGTTGCTTTGCAAATGTTTTCATCGAAGACTCCTTGTGACAAGGACACAGCAACAGCACGACTGCGTCACCTGAAGTCATGCCGCTAGTCGCACAGTGTTATTGTTGCTGCTTCACAGAAAAACAAGCAAATAAAGTGGATTATATTGCATGCTTTCAAGCGAGCCCTCTGCAGCTGGTCTTGACACACACTGCAGGAACGCGTACACAAAACGCGAGCTTAGCCACTTTTACGACCACCGAAAGCAATATGCCACTTTTTGTCACTCTTTTTCTTTTTTTGCCGTCTACAAAAAACAACGTTCAAGCCCTGACAAGACTCCTAGCCTGTCGTATTCGGTTTGAGTTCAGGCCACCTGGACTTCGTCTTACGCTCGTTGGAAAACCAACCTCCACTGACGACAGCGTTCCAGGATGTTTACGGTTCCTTACTTTTTTTTTTAACTTTAAGTCTCCCTTGAAACGTGGCCGCCACAGATAGAGAAACGCAACAGCATTTCACAACTCAACAGCGACATCGTCAGGGTCGCGAGCACTCGGCGCGTCTGTGACATTATGCGCACCACGTCAGATGGCGGGACAAGCGGTGTCGGGCTACAGGGTGAGGCACATGCGCGGTGACACATATGATCGAAAAGCTTCGGCTGGCGCAGCGACTGAGCCTTCTCAAAATAGTTGCGTGCATCATACGAGGAACTGCTGCCATGCTGTGGCTGTGCATTCGAAATAACAGGAAAAGGGTAATGAACCGTTATTTGCCGGTCTAGAGCGTGCTCTTTGAAACACAGTGCAGTGCACTGTGGTTAAGCCTACGGCAGCGCTGTGCAGCCACTTGCAGTTGGTGCCTATTTGCCCACCAGTTACCCGGCAGTGCTGAGACAGCTGCAGGAGTCGACAGATGGCTATGGGAGTCGGTTTTTACCACCAAGTGATATGTGACCGATTTAGAGTGTGAAAACCGTAGTGTGTGGTACGGAAGCACAGATTTCGAGAAGCACTAAAAACTTAAAACAGCTTAAAGGGGGACTAATGATAAATAGAAATTGACCTGTATCGATGGGGCACCGCGTTCTAATCATAAAGATAGCATTATCAATGAAAACAGAGCTTTTAGAAGCTAAAAAAGCAATCAAGGCGTCCCCCCCCCCCCTCCGGCCGAATTCGTAAGTAAAACGCCTACTTACGTCGACACTAATAATCTGCGGATCTCTGAGGCTACGCTACGGCGCCTTTCGCTTCAAAACAAAACGCTGACAACCGGTGCTTTTCGGTAAGGGTGTCACAAGTTTGAATCGACTGGCGGGAATGTTATTTAAATCCTATTTTTCTTGACGTTCTCTGCTGTCGGAGAAACGTCATCATAGATATAAATAGGCAGAGAATCAATTTTTACTGAGAACAATATCTGGGTGGATTTTTGTTTTTCGTTTATTTATAGGTAAAATACCTGCAGCGCCCGAAGGCATCACTGAAGGAAGAGGGGGAGAATACGTAATGTTTGCATGAGGCCGGTACATTCTCAGTGTCCCTTAAAACCCGCCAATAATGTGACGAACACGAGCAGTGTATCACGTACATGGGCGCGTGTGCTCTTTTAAACACTGTTTTACGGTTGACTTCCAGCGATGAAGAGTAACAACAAAAAATTCTGACAGAAACGAGTGCATCAAAATCACGTGACCTTCACTGCCCGACGAAGTCGTGGTCGAGAGGCTGGTATAGAAATAGGAACTCCCGAGACATAACTTTAAGCCCGTGCGACGCAATCAGGACGTAAGTATAGTTTGAGTGTCGCTGGGCGAAACGAACCTGACTGACTAGTCTCGTCTCGCTTGGGCGAGCGACGTGCGAATGATGGATGACTTCGAGGCGACTCGGCTCAAAAGCATAAATGAACACGACGCGTTAGCCCACATACAGTTAAACCAATTGGCTGGCTCCGTATGGCTCCTTCAACACAGCGATGGCGTAAACAGTTCAAGCCAAAATGATAAGAAATCACGATACTAGCCTACTTCAGTAAGGTACCTAAGTAAGGTACCTAAGTAGATTAGATCATGCTGGATACTTAATTTAAAAAAAATGCAGCAAATAAAACACATTCACAAACACCTCGTTATCGTCGCCTCGTGCCATCTATTGTGTACGTTTCGCATTGTTGTAATCTGGAGTCCTTGTCGGACCTAATCAGGACGCTGACGTCGCAGTGATAATCAACTAACGGACGCTGCAGTTATAAAGCATGCGCACTACGAGAACCCGCTCCTGCGATCAACACGCTCGGCTACCACAGACCGTATAACCTTACACGGGACCGCACAACGTCTCGGAATCCAGGCCAGTTCTCCTTACACCCATCTCCGAGCTTCATTAGAATCCACGTGAACAGCAGGCCAGCGAGGCATCCGAGTCTCGCGTAGCAAGCCGACGCAGCACGCTCGGATGGCGTCTTGCGGATCCAGATCAGTCGCCGCTGTGACGTCACACCCCCTCTCCCGCCTTCCCGCGCACTCCGTTACGTGCCCTGGCAGCCGCGCGAAGCAGCAGCAGTAGCCACGCTCGTGCAAGGTCACGCCTGGTACGGGATACCGCCATGCTGCCTAGGGTCCCTGACGTCCGCGGAGATGTCTCCGTCTTCCGCCAACAGGCTCTAGCGAAGGCACTGGTGCCGTCGCCTCCACCTGGCATCCGCGACATACCTCTTCGCGCTCGATGCAATCTTGCCAAGGCGACGCGCGCGCGCGCGTGTGTACGCGCTGACCGGAGGTATACGCATGGAGGGGCAGTGCGCGATGACTGTGATTAACGAGCGAGAGATGGCCGTGGGACACCGCAGTCACTATCAGCATCATCGTCATCAATGAGCGCCAAGCCGTACGTGGTGGCCCCTTCCATCTTCGATGTCCTGGTTACGGCCGCCGGGGTGGAATGCCGACGCTCGGCCATTAGCGCGCGCGAAAGATTAATGGCCGCTCCCGCGCCGATCCATCTCGTGGGAGTGGCGAGTTACGTAACTGAATGGGAGAATGAGAGAGACGGCGGGGTTTAAACGGCTCGGCAAGGCCGGCCTTTGATCGCCTGTTAGCGGATGCTTAAGCGGCGTTAATATCTCTAACGCCTTGCAGAGAGTGTTGGCCGGGCTGATTTGATCTGCATAAACGGAGTATTGTATTCATGTACGCAATCATCAGTGGCAACTGCGGTGGAGCAGATATCGGTGCAGCGTGTTGGTGGGTCCGCCATCGTGGTTGAATAATGATGCGAGCTGTGGAAAGCAGTACCCACGAAGTGATTGCGATAAGCATCTCTCGAGGTCGTCAGATGGGCGTAACGTTTTAGAATGCGTGATAAGCTGTTGCTACAGGCCGTAAAGCGGTGTACAGAGTCATTCGGCTCGTAGCTTTTAAACGGGTGGCTATGTATGGGCCCTCCCCACGTGGCCAGTATCTCAGACGTACCAAAGCTTTTAAACGGGTGGCTATGTATGGGCCCTCCCCACGTGGCAAGTATCTCAGACGCACCAAAGCTTTTAAACGGGTGGCTATGTATGAGCCCTCCCCACGTGGCCAGTATCTCAGACGTACCAAAGCTTTTAAACGGGTGGCTATGTATGGGCCCTCCCCACGCGGCCAGTATCTCAGACGTACCAAAGCTTTTAAACGGGTGGCTATGTATGGGCCCTCCCCACGTGGCAAGTATCTCAGACGTACCAAAGCTTTTAAACGGGTGGCTATGTATGAGCCCTCCCCACGTGGCAGGTATCTCAGACGTACCAAAGCTTTTAAACGGGTGGCTATGTATGCCCCCCCCCCCCCCCCCCCCCCCCGTGTCCAGTATCTCAGACGTACCAAAGCTTTTAAACGGGTGGCTATGTATGGGCCCTCCCCACGTGGCCAGTATCTGAGACGTACCAAACACTCGAGAGACATTTGGCTTCGGAATTGTGAGGTTCGTAGGAGCTTCGACCATCGTTCGTGCCTTCGCCAAAAACATCGTTGTTTTTTTTTTTGCTACGTGAACGCTGTACATCAGCGAAGCACGCGGTAAGGCGATTATGGAAGGAAAATGAAACCGCATGCATTATACTGCGAGGATGGACTTGCGAATTTATGACGAGATAACACCGGACAGACCTAATACTTAGCAGTCAACAACTTTTCTATGAGTACAATGCAGAGAGTCTTGGCTTAACTAATACCGCCGTATCACCACACAGGCAGACCACTTTAGGCCGCAATGCATTAAACAAAGGGTGCACTAAAGTGACTTGAGAACTGATGTGTACCCAGAAATTCTGTACAAGAACATGTTTCATGGGGAACCTATTTATGAACGCAGTCTTTTTCATATATCGTATGATTGCACTACAAATGTCAACACGTTCGCAGGTCTCCACTTGGCAAGCTTGCAGTTTTTTTTGCAATTAACATTTTGTTATCATCAAAAGCGTTCCATATTGGTTTTCTCTGGCAGTCGTAACTACTCGATGCTAGCGATAGACAAACTTTACAATTTTTTTTTGTACGTATCGGAGGAATGTACCGTTACCTTCAATATTTCCAACAGTACTTTGCAATATACCACAGCCACCTCACAATTAAAACTGATGTCCAAGATTCATGTCCTGGCTGAAATTTTTATTCGCATAAAGTTCGTGAACTGATCACAGACAAAAATACAGGTCATAAATGAGACGGCAACGCATAATCATTCTACGTGTACTATTCGGCAAGGAAAAGAGTAAGCTCAGTATCAAATCACATATAAGTACAATGCGGGAAAGCTTCTTGCGACATAACTGAAAGGGAGGGGCGAGAGCGGGGGCGGGGGGAGACGAATAAAGTATTACGGAAGCAACTCGACCTCAACACAACGATTCTGAAACATATCCCACATTTTCCAGCTCAGCAACTCAGCACCAGATATATTAGCAGAACTGTCTCGTTCAGCATCCCGCGTGCTCTCATCTCTTCTAAGGCCTTTGGCATAAACGCCGCCAAAGACGCACTGCTATGAACACGAACCCGAATAACTTGATTATTTGAAACCTCACTCGCTACAGCTGCCCGCAATGCTTGAAGCGCGGTGAGGGGGGGGGGGGGGGGGGGTCTGAACATTTCAGCCATGAAAAGCGAGGATTCAATCACTTGCGAAAGGTTTAGGTAGTACGGCCAGAGAATTCTTCCAGTTGCCACTCTTAAATGCAAAGGTGCAGAACGCGGGCCTAGATACCCTCAAAGACCTTCGCATCGGTGCCCTCTTTGATGTCCTTTCAGGAGCTATCGAAGTAACGTCCAAGCACTTCGCCGAAAGCGTAGCAGGCCTGTTATGAATCCGCGCGCACTGCCATGCGAGTTGAGCACCGCAGATTCGCTTGCCCAGATATGACAAAAATTTATGTCGCCCTGTCGTAACTACAGAAATTTTGTGCACTGATAACATTTTCTGTAGCATTTCGCAGTTACTGCAGTATGACAGAACTGGCTCATTCAAGACTCAGCAACTTTTGGCGTCGCTACAGATTCGCATTTTCAGTCACCACACTAGACAGCGCAATAATGCAGAAAGTAATGTTGTTACGATGTAAATTTCTGTTCTTGAGTTAAGTTCATGCCCTAGAACAAAAGAAAATCTTTTGTTGGGAAAATAAAAGAAAAATATTGCCTTTTCAAAAGACATGACCTGTCAAATTCTTAATCTTGGTGCCGTACCAGTTCACAGCGCCCCCTACATTTTCTCGTCATTTTCTTCCCGGACGAACAAGAAAGCATCCACGCGTCTGTATATTAAAGCGATTCAATTTAAAAAAAGATGCGGCTGACTTACTTTCATTGATTAAAGGCGTTCCTATAAAACTTACGATCATCACAATCATCATCAGCCTTACTACACCCATTGGAGGGCAAAGCCCTCTCCCATGTCTCTCCAATTAACCGTGTCCTATGCCAGCTGCGGCCACCCTGTGCCTGCAGACTTCATAATCTCATCCGCCCACCTGACATTCTGCCGTCCTCTCTTACGCTTCCCTTCTCTTGGAATCCACTCCGTTACCCTGAGGGACCAGCGGTTATCTTGCCTTCGCATTACATGGCCTATCCAAGCCCATTGCTCCCTCTCGATTTCGAGTAGGGTGTCAGTAACACGCGTTTGTTCCATCATCCACTCTGCCCGCTTCCCACCTCTTAACGTTACACCTATCATTTTTCTTTCCATGGCTCGCTGCGTTGTCTTAACTTAAGCTGAACTTTAAAAACTTGCGATGGGTGGCCTCTAACCCAGACGTGCGGCATCCAATCCTTACCTTGTTGAAGCCCTCCTTGCGTGAGAACTTGTGTGGAGCGCTTTTAGTGTACGCTTGCTTCCTCCATCGATAATGAGCGGTAAGCAGGAATTAAAAACTTCCCCACACCATGTCAAGAAACGGTCGAAGGACAGGAAGGTTTCCGAGTTTGGGCCTAAGTGTGCACGGCAACCGGATATCGGGAGAAAATTAGCCATCCAAAGCACAAAAACGGTGGGTCAACGAAATCACAAAATCTCCCTCTTTCTCCGAGCGTCTTTCTCCTATCAATCAAATTTTAGAACCACAAAACATCGCCTGGAAAGCAAGCGGTCTGTGGAAGTTCCACGGCTTTAGTGTCCGCTAATGAACCGAATCGTTAATTACGCGAACAAAAACCACCCTTAAGAAGTGTGTTTACTCCTTAATTAACTGCTGCATGGAAAACGCCGCCCATTTCTCGATGCATACACATGGCTATGTGCCGCCGCGATGCCTCAGAGGTTACGGTGCTCGAATACTGACCCGAAAGACACGGGTTCGATCCCGGCCCCGGCGATCGAATTTCGATGGAGGCGAGATTCTAGAGGCTCGTGTACTATACGATGTGAGTGCACGTTAAAGAACCCAAGCTGGTCGAGATTTGCGGAGCCCTTCACTAGGGTGTCCCTCATAGTTTGAGTCACTTCGGGACGTTAAAGCCCAATTAACCAAACAACATGACTACGTCACAAAGGTGCCCCTTTCTTATAATACGGCAATTATAACACGCCCGCCACCGGTTACAAGATGGAAAGCAGGAAGCGTGGCCACGGCCTTGCCAATTCCCCACGAATTTTCTACGCGCATTGCTAAGGGTTGGATAATGCCGGATTAAAAGGCAGTCATTTTCCACCATTAGAAGAGGCTTGCCGACCCAGCTCAAGAACACCCGATGACTCTATGTTAATCCGCAGTTTCGCGAAGGACACAAAGTTACTCCCCGTGCAGTAACCTCTAAAAGCATTCCGAAAAGAAAGTTCCTCTCCAAAGCGTGGAGGAAAGGTTGCACCAAAAGGTTACCCAGGTTGTTCGAACATTTTCTTAATAATAATAATAATTGGTTCTGGGGGAAAGGAAATGGCGCGGTATCTGTCTCATATATCGTTGGACACCTGAACCGCGCCGTAAGGGAAGGGATAAAGGAGTGAGTGAAAGAAGAAAGAAAGAAGAGGTGCCGTAGTGGAGGGCTCCAGAATAATTTCGACCACCTGGGGATCTTTAACGTGCACTGACATCGCACAGCACACGGGCGCCTTAGCGTTTTTCCTCCATAAAGGCGCAGCCGCCGCGGTCGGGTTCGAACCCGGGAACTCCGGATCAGTAGTCGAGCGCCCTAACCACTGCGCCACCGCGGCGGAGAACATTTTCTTCGCGAACTTCGAACACATTTCACTCCGCATGTCTTGATGACGAAATTAAATACGCCTTTCTCTATCTCTCTCTAATTTATGCAGACTATAGCGCCGTTCACAGGAGCAGGTATGTCTCGTCTAAAGTGATAGCTTGGTTGCATTCATATTGCGCAAAGAGACATCTGGCGGCTGGTTTTCCTTATCAGATATTTCGGGAACGCTACTTATAGCCTCCGGCTATGATTATCTGGAAGTGCAGCTATGATGTGGTGCTATTAATCTAACAACAGTTCTTGCAATAATTAATCCGGAGGCATCATCTGCCGCCCATAACGGTAATTTCTCGCCGTGTCCATAGCGGCTGAAACGTTTGGTTGTCTGCGAAGCTAACTGTCTTTCAGCAGTTATTTCTGCACGGAATACGAGACGAAGACACGAGTAAGAGTGTGGATCCTAATATATCCCAGTCTCGTACGTGACGCAGTATGAGTAGTTTGCTAATACTAGAGCTTCGCCTCCGCATCGACAGATGGCGCAGCTAAATTAGTCACAGTGAAAACTCCGCATTTTTAGGAGCCGGAAACGAAGTAGATTTCCGGTTATTCCTGGCCGTAAGAGGCAAGTACGCACATGATCTTTCTAACCGATGGAATGCAGCCCAAATGAGCTCTAACCAAACATTCGTTAAACCAGCAGAAGCACTTATGTCCTTTGAGCGACACCGCACTCAGTACATAAACTAGTACTGAAATAAGCGCCGATTAAAAGCAAATGCTGCACACGGCACGCACCAAAAAACAACACTCCACTCACAGGAACGCAGCCACAACAGCAAGCCATCCGAAGACCGTCCGTAGCCAAACTAGAAGCACGTTGCGCAAACTCGGAAGCATCAAAAGAGCGAATGTCTAATAGATGTGCATGCGTCTTCTTTCCTGCGTTATGCCAGTCGCAGTAATGAGTCTCAGCGAAGGAACCGATGGGAGCACGCCGGATCTGCACATCCCGCACATCGCCCAGCGAGACGTTTTCCGAACGTGTGAAGCTGAACGAAACAACTGGCTTGTTTGGCATCGATTTTCTTTTTCGCTGGGGAAACACAGAGATTCAAAAGGTCACGTTAGTGTGTAGTATACGCCACGTGTTTCCGTACCACACCAACTTAGCGGTAACGCACGGTGACAGCACGAAGAAAAGAACCCCTGGATCGGCGAGATGGCGATAGAGGTTGGGAGGAAAATATTTGTCCCGCGGATGAGATGCTCCGTGCTAGTCACCGGGAGGCGGAGTCGCTGGTAAAAACCTGGCTCTTTCTCGCACAAAAGGAAGGAAGGAAAGGTTACAAGTAAAATAAAAGCCATCTCCGATGCAAAGCAATCCAACTCCTTCAACCGGCCACATAAAAAGCGTGGCGCGCACGGCGACGCAACGAGCTGTGAAGCTGTCGATGACCCCCCGAAAGGAGACGTGTCAAGCGGACGCACGTCGCTAATACCGAGTCTGCAACTGTGTTTTCCCAGCGGTTTCGACACGGAAGACGAGGTTTATCTCGCTCGACGCGCGAGTTTGCTTTAACTAACGCCCATTAGAAGGCGCGGAACGACCGCCTGTTGCAGGATGTTTGCTTCGAAGGTGGAACAGGGTGCGGAAAAAAAGCTTCAGGTTAGTCACTTCTTCAAATAACAAAAAGAAAATGGTCGCAAAATGAAGTGCGGCGTGTGTTGAATGAACGGCGATCGATTTGGGTTCTGATTTATAAATACAAGTAAACAAGCATGCGCGGAGTCTGTCGGCCTGTCGTTTGGCTTAACGCTGGGCGTCCAACTAGGGTTACGCAGACTTAGGTCCGCATCTGGGTGCGCCTCGAAATTTGGTTTGCCGAAAAGTGCTGGAAAATTTTGCAGCCGCAGGTCTCTATAACGGTTTCCTCAGAGAAATTTCATCATGCTCTATACTGTTTTTCTCTACGCCAATAGTCGCTCGTATTAAAGTGTAAGAAAATCACCACCTTAAGGAACTGTGAAAAAAGCATTGGTGTAAATAGAGGATCAATTTTGCGAAGCTGCTCAGACCGTCGCTCTTGTAACGCAGTTTTCGAAACGGTAACTAGATGGCAGCACTGTTAACAACACTGCAATGTACCGCGTGACTTCGAAGCGCGTTTAGGTGCAAGAGTCGTGAGTTTATTAGGAACGACTGAGAAAAAAATACAGCTGTGCACTATAATGAACACCAGAGTATGTTGCACTAGTCAATAAAATTCGTTCTGGCACTTGCCGCAGGACTTGCAATAGAGTTGCCGTATGGAAGATATTAAAAAAAAAATACACCAAGATTTCTACCAAATTGCGGCACACAGTGACTGTAGTAACCATATCGACGTTCATGGTTGTCACAGGCACAACAATGTCGATGAATTAAGCAAACAATGGTGGGCTCACTGGAAAGCAACACAGAAGGACTTCCACATTTTGGCGCCCAAAATGGAGTCCGCAAGGGTGCATGACGATCTGTAACGTGATTTTGGTCTTTCAAAAAATAATATTGTTAGGAAGGTTGCGCAAGACAGCGAGAATCGGGGTGCATTGCACGAAAAAGTATTTTCTCAATTTGCCTTCCCTTGTTGTATGCCCAGTAACGAAACAGCACATCAGTAATCTTAGCAGAACGAACTAGCAATAAATTACACCGAGCAAAGCAATATCTTGAGCCCAGACGGAGCCCAGAGTCGCGGTTAATCAAGGCGCTCTTTTTAATCCAAAATAAAAGATCGCTCAGAGAATGCACTCCGGGCCTGTCTACAGCCTAGAAAAAACTGCCTTGTTTGTTCTGTAAGACAAAACAAAAATTTAGTCTCGTCGTCGTTTTAAAGAACATCAGCTAACCAAGCTGGGAAAAAGAAGGCTTATGCCAAGCACCTGAATGCATCCAGGCTTACTTGAAGATTAACGAAGATTCCGTTTTCTGTATTTGATATTTCCAATCTGTTTTTGTCTTCAAAATGTAAACCAGAAGCTTGGTGTCCACTCGCAAAATGAAAATAATCGCTACGCTACAACTCCGGACTGCAAAACGAAGCCTTCACTCACATTAGGGCAGAAACACGAGTCATCCAAAGCAGGTCCATGAAGCAGAGCATGGAGTGATCGCCCAAGCACAACCCAAGCACAACGATGTACTGACCCGGGATAGCGCCTCTTTCACACGCGACACCGTTACCACTTCTACGGGCTCACCCAATCCCTTCTCTTCGACCAGCGAGGCCCACCGAGTCGGGCTTTCACATTATTGGGACGTTTTATATCTCGGGCAGCCCGAGCGATCCTCCCCGCAGCTGACTAGACAGGGAGGGCGGTGCAGGAGGGTCCTCATGGACTTCATATCACCATTATTGCATAGGCCTACGGTGAGCGGTGGGAAGAGGCACTTAAATCTAGACCGTTATCTTCCTCGCGTCACGTGACGGCTACCCAAAATAGAAAGAGATTAGATGCTAAAGTGGCCTCACTCAACATATAAAGTCCTTGGATCCAGGCTGGCCTTTTTTTTTTTTTTTCGTTGAGAAGCTGGCCGTGGATCTCGAAAATTGGGCGCGCAACATCCAGCGTTGCCTTTTTCACCTCGAAGCTTCGAAGTACAAATCCAATGCGACGCACAGCAAAGCGACAACAGCGCTTATGCGTGCCAAGAATAAAGTCAGATTATCGACGGTGTATCCGCGATCTTGATAGAGTTTTTAACCCTTCGGAAGGGATTACGGAATTATAATATCGGCCCACCGTATGACAGAAAGCCGAAGGGGTGAAATACGAGTCTTGAGCGTATCTTGTTTTGAATGATACTGGCACAAAGGGGTCTGCGAAACCAAAACACGAGTGTTTTCTTTATTTCTTTTATATCAACAGACGTACGTGTTGGACGTTTCGCACTTACTGCCAAAAAATTAATCTTTGCTTTCACGCCGCATCCGCGAGCAGTAGTAGGAAAACCAGAGGCCCTGGCCTCTCCCCGAACCCTATTGATTTCAATAGTCACGCCGAAGGTTCTTCGCGCGACTGCCAAGTTCAGCGCCAGAGACAATACAACCAGAGCAGGCCAAGTCGTGACTCACTTCTTGGAAGGGGTAACCAATTACGAAGCGTATTCAAGAACTTGGATCCTATAACGGAGAAGCTGGAAGCGTAAATGCGAACCACATACACAGCGGCGGCTGAAATGCCCTTATCACCATTCACACGCTTCCACCGCTCGTGTAGCTCCCATCCAAGTACAACACAAGCGGAAGAGGCGGTGATTTGGAACGGCACAGACGTTAAGTGGGAGCGCCTAATATCGAATTCAATGGCAACCACCTCCCCCCCCCCCCATCTTTGCTCCCCTGCTCACTCGCTGAAGCCGATCAAAGCCGTAACAACTCGTACGTGACAGCTCCCCCCCCCCCCCCCCCTCGTCCAACTCACTCCTTGGCCACGTCTGAAGCGCGAAAAGTCAGTTCCTGAGCCACTAAGCCAGGCAGCCTGCCGCCGACTCCGTTTATACTAAACAGCGTGCCAAGAAAAGAAATCGCAGGGTCATTGCCGCACGGGACACAAACAACCCGCAGCAGAGACACATTTTCGAGGTCTCTAGGGAAACAGGTAAGAGGGGGAGGAGGTCGGAGGAGTTCAGGGCCTTGATTTTAAAGCAAACATCGACCGCTCTATCCGGAGTGGGGGATTCACTTTCAGGATTCACGTACGGAGCTGCCGTTGTACCGACCCGTCCCAGTCACCAGCGATGAGAAAGATTGGCATCTGCTTACGGCGAGAGAAGTGTATCGAGACGCACTCCGAAACGCCATCACCGCCGCCGCGGGCGCTGGGAGCGGGGTGTGTTTTTATCACGTCCGACTGCGCGCCTTCTACTTCGAAGACTAGATGGGACCAAACAGCTGAGCGTCTCCGCTCTTTGATACTTGCCTCCTCCCACGCGCTGCCTGCAAACACAGAGCACGGCGCTGGCGATAATAAACAGAGCGAAGGTTGTTTTCACGTGCGTCCACGGAGGGAACGTCGCCAGAAAAAGGAGAAAGAGAGACGGAGAGAGTGGAAAAGAAAGAAGAGAAGCGAGTGACGCCGACGAGAGCCGCTGGCCTTCGCAGTGAAGTGCGCGCGCGAGTTGCAGTGACTCAAAACGGAGGCCATGACCACAGTGCAGAGCGCACTGCCCAGGAATGGTAGTCGTGCCACGCTCCGACTCGCTAGAACGGTGCAGCGTAGCAGAGGCTGTGTGGAAGGCGCGCTGAGGCATTCGCTGTACGGTGCCCGGCGGGAGATGGAGACACCGTCGTTCTACTTCAACAAGCTGCACGTAACAGAAATTCACTGCACTGAAAAGCAGCGTCAGACTGCTCTACTCTGTTTATAAGGTTATGTATAGGTTGGAACCTCTACTGAGATCTTCGAGCATACAGGCTCAAGGACTTCCCATTTGCTCCAGCATCATTTCATCATCGTCATTCATCATCAGCCTGACTACTGACTACGCCCATTTGAAGGTCAAAGGCCTCTCCCATGTCTCTCCAGTTAACCCTGTCTTTTGAAAGCTGCACCCACCCTATGCCTGCAAACTTCATCTCATCTGCCCACCTAACCTTCTGCCGCACCCTACTACGCTTGCCCTATCTTGGAATCCACTCCGTAACCCTTAAGGACCAGCGGTTGTCTTGCCTTCGCATCACATGCCCTGCCCAAGCCTATTTCTTCCTCCTGATTTCGACTAGGATGTCATTAACCTGCGTTTGTTCCCTCACCCACTGTGCCCGCTTCCTGTCTGTTAACGGTACACCTATCATTTCCAGCATCATTTGATAAAATCCAATTCAGTGATTGGTCCCAATTCCAAGAACTTATTGACTGCCGTTTAATCGTGCATGGCTGAGGAAAGACGCTCACAATGGATCACACTACATAGCGTTACAAAGACAACTAATACTAATATTCGTAGGCGGCGCTTGAGTCAACCAGCCGCTAGCTTCCAGCTAATTAACGATGGTCGGAAACACTACACTTTCTCTGGGGGGTAAATGAAGCAATATACAGAGCTTATGGCGAATTCAAGTTGGCGATCCAAAGCGAGATATCTTGCTCGGCGAAACCGGAGAGCTGCTTCGATGGGCGATTTGGATTCAGATCCTGAGTGCTGATTGCACTACGACGGTACGGCTCCCCCTACAGAGCTTGCTCCTTCGCGGATTCGGACAGCACTTCGGACCGCCGATGGGAACTAGGACCCACAACAATAGATTCGGAGAATGTTTGATGGAGGAAAAACGCTAAGGCGCCCGTGTGCTGTGCGATGTCATTGCACGTTAAAGATCCCCAGGTGGTGGAAATTATTCCGGTGCCCTCCACTACGGCACCTCTCACTTCCTTTCTTCTTTCACTCCCTCCTTTATCCCTTCCCTTTCGGCGCGGTTCAGGTGTCCAACCATATATGAGACACATACTGCGCCATTTCCTTTCACAAAATACCAATTATTATTATTATTATTATTATTATTATTATTATTATTATTATGACAACGTTAAAAGGAAAGAAGCAAACGAATACGACCATGGCAGCCACCTCCGGCAGAAGGTTTCAAGGTTATTCTCGCACCATCGAGCCATCTGTCACCTCAAATCAGGCCCCCACAGATCAGCTCAGACCTTCAACCGGCCTTTCGTAGAGCTTGTACAAATGAGAGAAGAATATTTTACCCGGCCGTGGACACAGTGCGCGTATAAAAAAAAGAAAAGAAAGACCCGTACCAAAAATACGACACAATGCTCTGTAGCTTTGCCGTAACGAGAGATCCTTCTGTTGTTTTGTAGTAATTTTCTGTAGTGGTGTAGTTTCTCTGTAGTACATTTCTGTAGTCTGCAAACCTGCAGTAGTTTCCTGTAGTAAAAAAAAATTCAGGAAAGGAAATGGCGCAGTAACTGTCTCACATACTCGTATCTCGGTGGACACCCAAACCGCGCCGTAAGGAATGGAATAGAGGAGGAACTAAGAGAAGAAAGGAAGAAAGAGGTGCCGTAGTGGAGGTCTTCGGCTTAATTTAGACCACCTGGGGATTTTTAACGTGCACTGACATCGAACAGCACACGGGCGCCTTAGCGTTTCGCCCCCATCGAAACGCGGCAGCCGCGGTCTGGTTCGAACCTGGGTACTGCGGATCAGTAGCCGAGCGCCTTAACCACTGAGCAACCACAGCGGGTAATTTTTCTGTAGTAATCACACAAAATTCTGTTGTAACTACAGAAAAATTCTGTCGTTACACGTTTTCGGTCAAAAACATAACAGAAAATGTGTTGCGACGACAGAAACTTTTCTGTCTTGTGTTCCGACTCGTACGCGGCTGCGTTTTTATGCAGGCAAAACGCTAAGGCGCCCGTGTGCTGTGCGATGTCAGTGCACGTTAAAGATCCCCAGGTGATTGAAATTATTCCGGAGCCCTCCACTACGGCACCTCTCAATTCTTTTCTTATTTAGCTCTCTCCTTTATCCCTTCCCTTACGGCGCGGTTCAGGTGTCCAACTGGGACGTACGATCGTTCCAGTTCGGTCGAGACCAGTTCTGTCTCCTCCGAACGGTGCACGGTTTTAGCTGGACAGAGTATACGGTGCCCTTCTTACTTTGACGGCGCGAAGCCGTTCCCATGCGTGCGCGCCAACACGTCGGGCCGAGCTTCCTGCGTGCACCTCGTACCAGGTGGTGCCCGGCAGTCTGCACACACTGTGTCCGAAGGTGTACTACATATATACGCGGCTGGTGAAGAAGACCTTGGGAGAGGGAACTCGGGCGGGTAGCAACGGAGTCACTGAGGCCAGGATTATGCGAGGCAACCTCGCTCGGTTCAGAGAAGCGGCGAAGGAGGGGTCTATACGTGAGAGGGGAGAGATAGTGACGCAACACAGCACTGGTTAGTCGAATGGCTTTCCTGGGGACCCTCTATGGTGGCGTGAGCTGCTCCTGATAGCAGACCAGTCGGATTTCACGTTACCTGACGGTGCCAATCACTTTATTCAGAGACCGTATGCCTCTATGAATATTTAATGTGGTCGGCGCAGCTGAAACGCCGGGCTCCACACAGTTACCTCTTCTCTCTTTGGTGACGAGAAGTATTTATTTTTTTAGCCAATAGAGTGAATCTTCAATGAATAATAATAATAATAATAAGTGGTTTTTTGGGGAAAGGAAATGGCGCAGTATTTGTCTCATATATCGTTGGACACCTGAAACCGCGCCGTAAGGGAAGGGATAAAGGAGGGAGTGAAAGAAGAAATGAAGAGGTGCTATAGTGGAGGGCTCCGGAATAATTTCGACCAGCTGGGGTCTTTAACGTGCACTGACATCGCACAGCACACGGGCGCCTTACCTTTTTCCTCCATAAAAACGCAGCCGCCGCGGTCGGGTTCGAACCCGGGAACTCCGGATCAGTAGTCCGGCGCCCTAATCACTGAGCCACCGCGGCGGGCTCTTCAATGAAGAAATTCGCATTTCGTGCCGCGGCATTTGCATTGTGAACGTCAAGCGTGACATCACACATTCGAGCGCCATGATTAGGCGAGTCGCATGTGACGACACCGCAGGGGGCGTCTTTATCGATGTTTCCAGGATATTAATGCGATAGCACTAGATGCCTCGTCGGGAAAGACGATGAGATGTTCATGAAATTCTCCCATTGGCTGGAGGGAAGGGAAGTCACCAGACCGGATAATTCTCATTGACTCTAGGGAACTGACGTCACCCTGCAGACCGGAAGTGACATCTGTACGTTTCGCTGTATCTTCATCACTGCGTTCCTGTTTCCAACTCTAGAGACTTTCGGGGAAATGTCTAACCATCAGCTATATGAACGAAAGAGATGCATGGCTACGACACTCGGTGTAAAGGCATCAGCAGCATCTAATGTTATCGCAATGACTACACATAACGTAGTTGGGTGTCCCTGTGAATTTTTAAAAAAATTCTGTTACATTGTATCTTGATACATTGCTAAAAAAACGCGGCAAGAAATACAGTAGGCTGTTTTACACACATAAAACAGTTATTTCTTGAAAAAAAATTACAGACAACAGGCTTTCAGCTTGTGCGTCTCAAAATTGTTGTCACTGGTCCCTTGGTATCGCAATAATCGCATGCGGCGTGGTGAATGCTAGCTGGCGTGAGTGCTTGATGTTTACGCTATCTTTACTCTTCACACGGCTGTGTTTGAGTGAAAATAAATACATGAAATCCTTGAAAAGTAGCCTATACAACGAGACTCAGTTCACACTGATGTTTACAATGATTTAATATTGCAATATTGACTACCTACTGCGCCGAACATCGACAGAATCGGGAGTCCAAGCGCCTAATCGCGGATGCTTTTTGAACCGCACAGCGAGACTGTTTAACGTGTAACGGTGGCTATGTGAGTTAAGTGGGGAATATGTCGTTTTGCTACGCAACACTTCCGGACAAAGATGGAACTAAGGTGGAACTAAGGCATGTCAATACTTTTTCGGGTCGTGCCTTCCCGAATCGAGCTAGCGGAAGCTGACCACCACAGGTCATATTCTACGCGTGACAGAACTGAATGCTCGAAATGCCGCAATGACGCTCAATCCAAGACTGTGGAGTGAAGTCTGGTTATTTACCACATTCTTGAGGCAACGACAGACGTAGTTGGAGCAGGCTTTAAGGCGAAAGCCTTTAATGGTTCATAATCGCGGTGTCCGTCCGTCCGTGACACTCTTCAACACGATAAGAAAAAAACCTTTGTGCACGATGGGTTTCGGACAACCATCCTTCCGTTCCGCAGCTGAGCGTGCTAACGGCTACGCTACTTCCTGCCAACGCATATGCAGTTCTCCTTGTCTAGGACGCTGGAGAGTGTTTGCAGAAAGACGTCGAATCAGACGGATGCCTCCCAAATGCCCTCCAGCGTCTCCAGCAGTTAAGATTCGCAAACACTTGTGTGATTAATTAACAACTGAACTACCCATCAGTGACACAAGCCGCAACACCCCGCTAAAGGCTTTCGCATCACCGCAGTTTAGGTCAAAGTGCCCCCTGAATTTTTGCTTTTGTGCTCGAAGAGGATAAATGTACCGCTAAACGATTTCGGTTTGTGAACTGGTAATATGTGTGCCAACACAATAAGAGGTACTGCCTCCTTTTTTTGGCCGGTGTTCTACAGGGAATTCGCCATAGACAGAAACTCATGCATAGCGTGCAACGCTCAGCCGTCACTACGGTGGCATAAAGCAAAGACTGCAAAATGAATTTTTTAAAAATTCTTTTCTGTAGAGAATGATTATTTACACGGGATTCTAGCAAAAAATGCTTAGTAACCGCGGATTTAGTCAGACTCGGAAGAAAATTAGTGATGCCGAAAAGCATAAGAAAGATCATGCTTTTTTCTTGTTTTCTGCAATTCCGCGCATCTTCGTTTTTTAAATTTTGCAATAATGCCACGCGTAGCTTAAAAAGCAGAAGCTTCCCCCCCCCCCCTTCCCATCCTTTGTCTTCTCTTTACCCATAAAGGGAAACGTGTAAGCAGCCCATTGTGTTACGACATCGTTAAAACCCAACCTCATTCTCTCCCTGTTTCTATCATTTCCCTTTTTCCTCATCCTCCAAGGAGGAATAGCAGGCCAGCGCCGTGTTCCTGGGGTCCATCCCACCACCTTTCCCCATAAAAGCCTTCCCTTCTTTCCTATCACTCGCAACGCACTTTGTTTTCTAATTATCTGCGAAAACGTTCAGGAAGCCGAAAGAACATAACCAATCTCGCCTTCGTTAGTGCCTTTCTTCACAGAAGAAAAAAAAGGCCAAAAAAAAGGAACGGTTCTTGCGACAATTTTTTAATGAGCGGGGCAGTCACCGCAACACCATTTAGAAAAGGAGACGCACCGCTCTGTTGCGTTATCTTCCTGCGCTCAGGATACAAGGTTCGAGTAGGGTTACCAATTAAAAGCCCCGAAATTTAATTTGAGATCCTGACACTCTACTTTGTGGCGATAGCCATTTGTGCTCAACTAAGGTATATAATATGATCAAACGAGGAATCGCATATCCCTGCTTCGGGATATTACTTAGTATAGTTGAACTTTAAACTTGATAGCTGCGCACTGGAGGTTATTTAAAATGTAGTCATAACGCAGTCAAGAAGCTTGCTGACAGGAGTGAGGACTCCCTACCCCTTTTCGCTTGTTTGAAGCCTGTTGAATTATCCAGTGCTTCTGACAACCCAATTCCCTAAAACTCCTTTTCTACACATCGCAAAGTGAGTTCTCAATGAGTCCTCAAAGCTCCCTGCACAACGGCTCACAGCATGCACACGGCATGTCAAATCTTGTGGGAGATCTCCCTGGTTCTTTATATTGATTTTAAGCGAATTTATTGAGTTATCTTATGTTTTCTCTCATTAAGTCTCTCTCGCAAAACTTCATAGAATAAAACCTCCAGGAACTCTCACAATAACACCTCAGCTAAGCAAAGCACTATCTAGAAAGACGACCTTGTGGAGAGACCACAGAAATTAATTTTAGGTGGAATTCGTTCAGGCAGGCCACGTAAAACTGCTCGGCAAAATTCGAGGTTATTAAAGAGAAGATTTCGCTCTATAAAGCAGGAAGTAGCCGGCACATATATTGCATAAACACTTCGCAGAAATTTACAGAAAAGTGATGAAAAATGAAGAAAACACGAAAATACCGAGTTTAATTTCGAATCATATTTTTTTATTGATTTCTTGTTCACACAAGATAAAATTGATAGAAGGCTAATAGAAAACATGATAAAGGTTCCTGACTTTAATATGGATTCATTAACGCTTGGGTTAATAATTCGGTTTAAGACATTAATGCAAATAAAATAGAAATTAAACTGAACAAAGCCACTCCCCCGCATTTATAAGTACGAAAATGTACGTTAAACTTTGTTGATGAAATGTTTTTAGGTACCCCTCCCCACCTCACCACAAAGGTGGAGTACGTTTGTATTAAGGGAGTAATTACTCCCCTATTACGGTGGTCCCGGGTTCGAACCGCGGACCTGGACGAATTTTCTTAACTACAAAGTTTCTGAGAAATCTTAATAGCTTTCTTTTTGTAGACTTTCGGCTGCGCTTGGATGGATGCCAATGAGTAATTACTCCCGTACTACAAATCTACTCCACCTTGCCGTCCCGGTTAGCTCAGTCGGTAGAGCGACTGCTCCGGTGAAGCTATGGTTCCGGGTTTGAACCCCGGACCAGGACGGATTTTTCTTTAACTACGAAGTTTCTGAGAAAGCTGTATAGCTTTTTTCTTTGTAGCCGTTCGGTTGTGCTAGGGTGGATTCCAATGAGTAATTACTCCCGTATTACAAATCTACTCCACCTTGCCGTCCCGGTTAGCTCAGTTGGTAGAGCGACTGCTCCGGTGAAGCGGTGGTCGCGGGTTTGAATCCCGGACCAGGACGGATTTTTCTTTAACTACGACGTTTCTGACAAAGCTGTATAGCTTTCCTTTGTAGCCTTTCGGTTGTGCTTGGGTGGATTCCAATGAGCAATTACTCCATTAATACGTTTAACTCTACTTTGACTCCCCCTAACTCCTCAGCATTTTTTAAACTTCCTCAGAGAAGGGCATGGAGTCCTTAGATGTCTGGTACACGAGCCATCGTCCTCCGGCTGAGCATGGCTACAACTATCGTAGCGATGCGTACAACTTAATACGCAGATGCGTCCAAGAGCACGGACCAGGAAAAGAAAGAGACGACTGGCACTACGCAATACGAAAAGGTTAAACGAGTCAGATAAAAAAAAACGAAGAGAATACGAGGCCAGCCGTTGGGGGGGGGGGGGGGGGGGGGGGGGCGGGGGGGGGGGTATATGGCCATAAACCACGCGTACAGCGTGGCTCTCGGAGTATGCCTACACAAATACACGACCGCTGTTGCGTGGCAGTGGAGAAGACGTGCCGCGGCGGCTTAATTTACGGGGCACCGCGCCAAGCCGAGGTCACGGAGGAGAGAGCGAGTTTCTTTTTTATTATTTTATTTCCCTCACCCCTTCTTTTTATCATCATCTCTCTCTCGTCCTCTCTATCCCACTTTTCTTTCTGGCACCCCTCATTTCTCTTTCCAACAGGTGGCGAGTTTTTTTCTTGTTTTTTTTCTGTACTCTCGCAAGCAAGTGAGACAGCGCCACCGTCCCACTTCAGGTAGCCTTGCAACTGGCAGTTCTGATTACTCAATTTGCGGAATAAAGACAAAGCAAGAAGAAACCGCTTGTAGCAGACCACGCGCACAAACACGAGTTTATACGGTTCATCTGATGTGTACCACACGACCCTACTGAGAAATGTATATAGGTTTGAATGGGTCAGCAGTAGGATTGTGCCACGTTTGGTTCGGCTTTATTGAATTAACAACGTTCCAAACAGACAAAGGCTATGAGAAACCCCGTAGTGGAGGGCTCCGGATAATTCCGACCACCTGAGGTTCTTTAACGTGCACCGACACCGCACGGTACACGAACCTCAAGCTTCTTGCCTCCATCGAAATGCGACCGCCTCGGGAGGGTTCGAAACCGCGACTTCCGTGTACTTCGTGATGTCAGTGCACGCTGATTAACCTAAAGGGGTCGAAATTATTCGGAGCCTTCCACTAAGGCATCCCTGAAGGCCCGAGTCTCTTTGGGACTTTAATCCTATAAAGACAAACCAAGTATGCCAATATCCTCTTCGCTGACCCTTTCAAACTAACACACATTTTAGTACAACACTCAAACGCTCACCAGCACAGACCAAGAATCTTGTCACCGTAAGTACGTCCACAGTTCATCGTATATACGTACGTTCTTTCGATCTTGTGCCGTTGCCTAGCAACCCGAATTACTACCCGAGCTTACCGTAGTTACTCGGGTAACCTCGGGTACGTTCGGAGGAGCTTGGCGCCAGCTGCGGGTGAGGTTGCTCGGGAAGGACAACATGGGTCACACAATCTCTACCGATGGCTTAACAGGTGGCAAACCCTACCGGTGGCTTAACCGCTGCGCCACTGCGCTGGTAGTGAGTGATATGAGGACTCGCCGCCATCTATGATTGTTAAGTAGAGAACGACCAATTATGCACACATGGACATTAATCCACTCAAGATATCACGTCATAATCGTAAGGCGTAGTTTAAGTGTCCCCTCCAATTGAATAAGCAGCACCTGCTTTCACACGTCTACTGGGTTTAACAACGTTAAATCCCTACAAATGTTTTTTTTTTTAAATCCTGGGAGTAATACATGGGGAGGAGTAGTGACGAGTAAGAGATGCTGACCCGCAGCAGTAGCTTAGTTGTTACGGCGTCGGGCTGCTGACGTCGAGCTAGCAGGTTGCGTAAACCCCGGCCGCAGTGGTGGCATGCAAAACTTGCAAAAAAAAAAAAAAACCTGGTGCTGGAAGTCCGGTGCAAGTCAAGGAACTCGGATTGGTCGAAACAGTACAGGGTTAGTCTGGCATGTAAAACTTCACTTGCCAAGTCGTACCCCTAACCAGCGGGAAGAGAGTTTGTGTAGAAACTAGGCAGATGCACATTCGATGTGCGCGCACATGCGCTTTGTGTTTAAATGGAAATCTCTTGGAAATAGTTGAAAACATTAGGCTTAATATTCAATGTACATATACTTCGGTATGCACACAGAAATCAGGCATTAACCAAATTAGCACGCACGGTTGGTCAGGCAAGCACTACAAAAAGAAAGCAGAAAAAAATTATTGTATGCATTATCAAACAACGACGGCCCTCCTGCTGCAATCGTCTGCAAGGAAAACATGTCTTCAGGAGGCTCATTTAAAATCCTCGGAGCATAGTAAATACACGTGACTTCGTCGCATCTGATGCAAGTTTTTGGCAATAAATATTGTTGGCGAGGTCGCAGCAGGAGTGCAGGCGTGAACAAAACACTTAATTCTATCACCCACATGTATCCTAATACGACAGTTTCACTCAGTATAAGTTCAAAGTTGGGCATTTTCAGAAACGTGTACAAGATTAGAGTGATCATCCTGAAGAGATCATCCTGCACGTCATTTACTTGAAAAAAGTTGGCCAAATTAGTAGGTACAGTTTTTTACATTTATCGCCTGTGCAAAGCTTTGGCAAACAAACAGTTCATTCCACAGGCTAACCTGAACATGAACACATGCACCTATACTAAACGACATCCCGAACATAGCAACGGTAGTTTTATTCGAAATAATTAGGGTAATCTATGTCGACTTTTGTGACTCCAATGATAGTAAATAAATTTCATGAAAAGGGCACTGACGTAATAAACATCCCTGTTATAGTGTTTCATATATTGATTTGCACGATCGAGTAATCTGCTTTTTGCAATTACGGTAAGTTTTGTATTACTTGATTTCGCTTTTCTCACAAACGTGCTTGTGTGTGCTTTCGTAAATGACTAAGTTGTCTATTAGTTTTCTGCAATTTTTTATGAGTAATGTTAGACATGCACGTGAAGGCATTAAAACGTATTCACGTAAACTTCGCGTTACATTTGTGCGTGTCGTTTTTAGATGCGTCCGCCGATCCTGTCCTTGTACTGGGTGATAGGAGCGAGTCAAGTTGTCTAAAACCTTTTCTGCAATCACCCCATATTTCGCAACTTTGAAAATGAAGATGTCACCTGATTTGATTTGACTTCTTTTAAGGGCGAAGAGGACCCGTTTTATTTTTACCTTGAACACTATTTGCGTCGCATTCGTGGGCGGTTATTGGGCCTGTGGGAATGGCGCCAGCCGCACTTGGCAGAAAATAACGCAGGTTACTCATTATCTTAAGCGAGTGAGCAAGAGATAGCACATGCCTGCACTTCGAGTGGCATTGACTACGACAGAGACAGCAAAGGAAATGATAGAAAAAGCGAGCAACGGCTACACTATAAAAAGAAAAGACTAAAAAGGCAGCAAGTTGTCCTCTAGTGCACTCGCTTTTATAAGGCTACACTATAAACGGAAAGGACTAAAAAAGGGAGTAAGCTGTTTTTTAACGCACTCATATCTATTTTAACTTTAGAGTGGAGCCCTTTTAAAAAGAAGTGCCCCAAAGGAGAGCTTACACGCTTTATATCACCATATAGGCACTTCCTTTTATAAGACTGCACTCTAAACGGAAAGGACTACAAAAGGAGTAAGCTGTCCTCTATCGCACTCCTATTTATTTTAAGTTTAGAGTGTAGCCATTATAAAGGGAAGTGCGCTAGAGGAGAGCTTACTCCCTATTTATCCCCATATAGGCACTCCCTTTTATAAGACTACACCCTAAACGGAAAGGACTAAAGAGGAGGAAGCTGTCATCTAGTGCGCTCCTATTTATTTTAAGTTTAGAGTGTAGCCCTTATAAAAGGAAGTGTGCTACAGGAGAGCTTACTCCCTTTTTAGCCCCATATAAGCACTCCCTTTAATAAGACTACACCCTACAGGGACAGGAAAAAAAAGGAGTAAGCTATCCTCTACCGCACTCCTATTTATTTTGAAGTTTCGAGTGTAGCACTTAGAAAAGGAAGTGCATTAAATAATAGACTACACCCTTTTTACTCTAATATAGGCGTAGCTAAGGAGTCGCTCCCTTGCGTACACGACGGGCTACCCCTGTTAGGAGGCGGTACTCCGCGGTTCTTTGGCTACACAAGCCTCCGGAGGCAAGACTGCCTGGCCCCCCAAGAGGGGAAGGACAACGCATTGTCTTCGGCGGCGGCAGCGGTCGTGCGTTCGCGGCGAGCCGCTCTCCCCGAGGGAGCTAATTCGGGAGGCGTCAGGGTGCGGGCCTCCGGGACCTCGTGTAGACGCAGGTATGCACTTGGCTGGCGAGCCCCAGGGAGGTGCACACAATATAACGAATTGAGCGGGCCAGCACGCTGACGACGGTGGGAACAAGGCGGAGGGGAAGGGGGGGGGGGGGGGGGCTGTCGCAGGTGCTATGAAAGACGTGAATTTTTTTTATGCTCTTGTAGTGAAGTGCGGGAGACGTATACAGTTGTGCCCCGTTATTACAACCCCCGTTAATATTGCCGCGAATATTTGCAGTTTGTTCGTTTCCCAAATCTGCCGCCACACCCCCTTATCGCTTTCTTTGCGACGCAAGACGCGACTAGATTTATCTCGATCGATCGCAGCCAGGCAGAGCTGATTCTACGTTGTTCCGGAATGTTCTAGTAACTTTGCACGCATTATCTCGAAAGTTCGCTATCAGCTTTAAATTGAGCACGGCCGACAGCGGCGGGCATTCTGTTCGACGACCGCCGAGCACGCTTGTCGCTTCGCAGCCGCCGAGTGATTCAGTCCATTTTGGGTGCAAGTCAGCCCAATAAACAGTTTTCTTTTAGACGACCCTTTCGTCCGTCTCGAATTATGGAGCATTTTTCTGGGGACCAATCTATTTTCAATGCATTTACGACTCGTTAATATGGAAAATTGCTGTCCGGACAGTGGACAGGGCGACAATACACGGAGCCTATTGAGACGCATGTATTTTTGTCACGTTAATATGGACACAATAATATGGTCTCGTTAATATGGACCACATTCAGCAGTTGTCCCGCGAGTGAGTACACAGTTATTGAGACGTGAACATTCGTAGTAAGAGATATACTTCATCACACCAATGGGCACTATCGTGAGCCTCATGAACCACTAGGCGGTTCAAAGTGCTTCAAACTACACCGAATGATTTTCAAGATAATGGCGACAGAATGTTGCACCTAGAGCTAATAAGATTGCCCGATTTCCACTTCACTGTCCGCCAATATGCACGGAAGCGCCATGTAATCATAAATGCTTTTTCAAAATATTTTTTTTTGTCGTCATGATTCGTGGCTACGGACGACTCTCTTTATGGTCACTTTTGCTCTGGAACCAAAGTGTCCATATTAACGAGGCACGACTGCACATTTTATGCTCACAGAGGTAGCTACAACTGCAACATTTACGAAGAGATGCACCTAGTGGTTAAACTGACACTGAGACGCAGATTAAAAATGCCATATGTAGATTAACTGCCGTGTTATGACAGAACATTGGATACCCTGACTGAAAACGAAGCGAGAACAGTTCGAAAATTGTAATACAGGTAGGTGTCACCATCATTAGCCATTTTTGCAAGAAAATTGCGGCCTTCACCATCGTCAACAAAAAAAAATCCTCATTGCCAGTTTCAATATAAGACATGTATTACCGATGCCGTCAGTATATTTGCTTATTTGCGGATCTCTGAGGTTAGACCACACCTCGTGCCGTTCCTGACCACCGATAACGGTGTCCATAATCGTTTCGCCGTCAGCATAACGTTGAAAGTTTGATTGCGGTGGCGCAGAATATGATCAGTTTTCAACTTCAATTTCTCAGATATGAGCAACGTAAACGGAGTCACAGATAACTAAACAACCAAAATTTACCAAGAACAGAACGACATTGAAGCTGTCCTCAGTATAGTTTTAGCAAAGGGTTGCAATATTGGAGAGGAGGAGCGCCAACAGGAGCGCAGCAAAAGCTGCCGCTACATCGAACAACCACACGCAAATCGCTCTCTCAAGCCTACAGCTCCAATAACGTGGCCTGACTTGCGGAAGCACGTAATGCTGGGGGAGCTGGTAATAAATGAATCCTGTTTTTAACAGTTCGGCTACACTAAACACACAGCTTGGCCAGAAAATAAGAATGAGAACAACGCGATCCCTTGTTTATTGCCACGTTACCGGCTGTAGCCCCAAGAGATAAACAACGAATTTCACCCCAACGTCACCTTCGCCCTCACTTCAGCGTTTGTAAAGGGATACAGACGCAAGTGTCACCACATGTTCACCGTCAGCAGCAGCATGGCTACATCCGCTGTGGGAAAACACGCCTCTCCCATAGATCTCAAGTCAGCACTGCGCGGTTTCCATCGCGGCCTCGCCTCGTCACGTGACCTTCGGTCACCGCGTTCAACGTTTTGTCTCCACTTGTAATCCACTCTGTTACCCTAGAAGCGAAGTGGTTGTTCGTCCTGTTAATCGAATGCCTCGACCACGTTCATCTGCCCTTCGTGACTACCCGCGGAATAATAATAATAATAATAATAATAATAATAATAATAATAATAATAATAATAATAATAATAATAATAATTGGTTTTTGGGGAAAGGAAATGGCGCAGTATCTGTCTCATATATCTTTGGACACCTGAACCGCACCGTAAGGGAAGGAATAAAGGAGGGAGTGAAAGAAGAAAGGAATAGGTGCCGAAGTGGAGGGCTCCGGAATAATTTCGACCACCTGGGGATCTTTAACGTGCACTGACATCGCACAGCACACGGGCGCCTTAGCGTTTTTCCTCCATAAAAACGCAGCCGCCGCGGTCGGGTTCGAACCCGGGAACTCCGGATCAGTAGTCGAGCGCCCTAACCACTGAGCCACCGCAGCCAAGATGTTTCGTATCAGGCGAGGATTTTTTAAGAAAAAACGGAAAAAAATGAGGAAAGGGGAGGTTCGACTTCCCCTTTTAAGCAAGAAATCTTCTGCAGCCAAACTAGCGCTTATGGTCTGCCTTTTCTGCGACGAAAGTTCCGAAACTCCATTGTGCGAATGGGAGCACACCCCTCAGTCACACACTGCTAGAGCCCTTGTCCCGCACTAACGACAACCAATACGAAGAAACAATAGGCGCCAAATTGCGCGCACGTTTGAAACGTGTATGCCGGCGTTGATTGCAGTCACTGCTGTATACCCTTGTCAACGCGGCAAACACAATGCTTCTCACAGCTGACTCACGGGGGAGGACAGTGGAGAGAGGTCGCCCTCAGCGTATTTAACGATGGAAGTTGGAAAGGAGACAATAAGGCGCTATGCCTCTCAACCGGCTCATTGCCAAGAATTCACGAGGATTGCCGCGCACACTGAGGGGTGTTGCAGTATGAACCCTGGCCCGAGCCCACTCTGTTGCAAGCGAGTCTCTGGAAGACGCCGACGAAGGAACAAAGAAACCGTGCGCGGAGTACGACGCCATGCATGCAGCGCGTCGTCAAGGCACCGTCATTCCTTTTCCTATTCCTTCACCTCCTTTGCCCTTCTCTTTCTCTCCCTCCCATTTCGCAAGAGGCAACCCAGCACGTCACATCCCGAACTCTGCCCACGAATGACTAGTTCCTAGAAAATTTCGCTAAATGATCGAGCTCTCATTCGATTACTCGGCGACGTGTACCTGACATTTTTTTTTAACTTGCACTAGTCTCGTTCTTTGCTGCTCGTTCTTCTCCTTCACAATGCGTCCTTGCCAGCTCAGAAGCTAAAGACACTGTCGAGTTTTTGGAGTTTAGTCGATTTATAGGCGACATTGAAAACCTGAGAGTTTGGTTCCATCAGTAACTTGCAGTCTACCCCTTTTTTTGCCGTTGAACTTACGCGTGCATTCAATGATAAAAACAATTTCATCGCTCTGCTTACCTCTTCAGAGTAGTTTCGATCTCCTGACATCAGCGGATAGTGCAGAAGCACGCAGGTGTGCTAGCCAGCATCATCCATTATACCTCTCCCAGCATCCCAGCTGTTTACATCGTCACCACCAACGGGTCTCATGCAGCGAGCCCACAATCACTTCCGTTATACCCGCAGAGACTTCCACCATCCCCTGCACCGTTGCTCTTGTCACCAGTGCCGGATACACCACCACCGTTTCCACTATGTCCAGCATATTTTCGTTATCGCCATTACCCATCGTCATTTCTGTATGGTCACCATGGGCTGTAATACTGCAGGTCACCGGCTGGTTTCTTATTTAGACGACGCTCTAAAAGGGGCTCCTTCAAATCTCCCTCTCTCTGCATGGCTGAAAACGCACATCTTCGTCCGTTTGCCTCTTTATGCGCTTTTTAAACCAAGCATTATAACCAACTTGCCCCGTGTCATACTTAGCGTTCGACACTGTAAAACCTAGCCACCCTATTCGTCCAAGTTTCGTTCGCACCCTGAAATTAATTCACCGCAAGCGCTCAGTAAACAAGTCGGAAATCAGTTCAGTCGCACGAAGCGATAACTGGATTCCTCCTATACACTGAGAAAAAAAATTCGCAGGGGCGCCTATTTACTTTATATGTTGATAACACAATATCATTCATAGAAGCTGTTGATGCCTTTACCGGAAGTGACGCTACTTCCTTCCAGCGAATGTGACAATTTTACGACCGACGCGGCATTTATTTCCCGGTGAGGCTTTTAATGATATCGCATTAATAAGCTGTCAAGAAGAGCACACATACCGTGACATGCAATGCCTTGCACTCAGTTTCATACCTTACCAAGTCCCCCCCCCCCCTTTCCATAGAGGTCTGGACAAGTACAGGAGCAATACGCGGCGCGGACGTGTCACTCTTTGCGTGTGCGTAACTCGCGCAGCTTTCCCAGCGTTCGCTGCAGGCAGCGAGTGACACGAAGCATGCGCGTTCGGATGATTCGACTTTCTCGGCCCACTCCAGAGGTCCGAAGAAAAAAAACAAACCGCGGGAATCTACGACACCCTCACGACACCACACTACGATAGCAGGGCAAGGAAAAGGTCCTTCATGTCGTGTCACTCCCTCTTCTCTTCCCTTTGCTCACACCCTTGGCAGGGCTCCATTGCTCTTCTTCCAGTGCTGGGGCGCGAGCGTGTAGCAATAACCGCAGCGAGAGATGCTTCTCGCGTGTGCGGCTCGTTACGCGCGGGTTACTGATCGTCGCCACCGAGAGCGTGTGACGTGACGGGGGCGCCCGACGAGGCGCGACAGCCGTCGGCGAGGAGCACGTAATTGCTCCCAGGAGATCGTGCTACACTGGGGATGAGAGGCGCACGAGGGTGCGGCCGTAAGTGGAACTGAGTGCGCGGTTTTCCGCTGTTGGCGTCACTTTTTCCGCAGCGATAAACGTGCTGTAGTCCGATACAACTCAAGTACGCAGCGAGTTTTCCTCCGTCAAAGGAACCCCTTCCAGCCAATGGCGTCGGTCCATTCTCGTGACCCCGCTAGGGTGGCAATGCAGGGAGCGGCGCCACAATGGAGAGAGGAGTCTATCCCCGACCACAGAGGGAAGGGGCAAACGTGGTATAGTTTGATACATTCCAAGAACGCAGCGGCTTTTCTCCGTCAAAGGACCCTCTTCCAGCCAATGGCGTCGGCCGATTCTCATGACCCTGCTACCCTGGCAATAATGGGAGCGGCGCCACAACGGAGAGAGGTGTCTATCCCCAACCAGAGAAGGAAGGGATTATCCCCTTTCATCTACCACTCCCTGCTTTGTACCACCAGCAGTATCATGAGAATCTGCCGACGCCATTGGCTGGAATGGGGTTCTTTGACAGGGAATATCCGCTGCGTTCTTAAGTTGTATCCGACCATAATCTTCCGAGATCTAAAGCGTCTTTATAGTGGCAGTTGCAAGAGTAGCAGGGGTATGACTGTGGTGCAAGTATTTGCAAAAGCATACACATTTGATACCTCTCAAGAACGAAGCAGTAACTACCCTCAAAAGGATACCCTCCAGCCAATGACGTCGACCGATTTTGATGACACCGCGGCTAATCGCTGGCTGACAGCCTATAACGCTAGCACGACGGAATCCTAAGCACCAACGACGGTTGGAGACACCGCTGCGGTCACCGTTACACTCTAAACACGAATACGCCTATATGAGAGTAAAAAGGGAGTTTGGCTGTCCTAAACAGCACTCCCGTTTAGGGGCAGGTTATGCTGTCCAAGTTCCGCAGCAAATTTCGAACTAAGTATACGAAATGCCTCCTCTTGGCAACACAGGTATACTCGAACTTCAAAGCACAGCAACTGGGCGAATTAGCAATGGGAGGAGGTATTAAACCCGGTACCGAAAGTCTTGAGGTTAGGTAATAGAGGAGGCGAAAACTTCGATTAAAATCTTCGTAACTGCTAGAATTTCCCATGTTTTGAGGAGGGAATTTGTTTCTGTTGCCAACAGTAAGTATTCCACAGATTTAGTGATAAAAATCTACCCCGGAGCTTGGGCAGCATATAACCTGCCCGGTAAAGGGAGTGCGCCTGAGTACAGTTTACTGCTTTTTTTTACTCCTTTCGTGTTTACAGTGTAGAGAAGGCTTAAAAAAAAGCCAGGTAAGATTTCAACGCCACGGGCGGCATTATTCGTGGCTGGCCTGTTTACACACCAAAACAGAAACAGCGAAGAAAATCCGCGAACACGCAACACAGAACTGTGAATACGAACAGCCGCGGCAATAAAATAAACTTCGTTGAAAATTACAAAGAAAAAAGATTTCTCAGAAAGGGCAACCTTCCAGGCGCGTGCCACTAACAGTCTTCAGTACTAGGTGGCGGTTTTGTTCTCCCACAAAATCACACAACGCGAACAAAAGCAAAAAAAAAAAACTCGTGTTGCGATTGACGGAACTGAATGTAATCGAAAAATGGTTTCTGTTTACAGGGGATAATTGAAAAAAACAAAAAGGATCTCATTGCACGCGTCGTGCGCTGTTTGGAAGCCTACAGGGACCTGACATCTAATGCCGGGAAATCCGCCCAAAAAACAATCCATGACACGGGTTTCTGTAGCCGCTGCTGCGGAATCGATCGAAATACGGACGTCTTTCAGCGAAAGAGGATCTGTCTTTTGCAACGAATTTGACAGAGGGCGGCCGCAAACAGACACAACCTAGACATCAACGCTTAAAACATCAAAAATGCCGCTCCCTGCATTGTCACGGCAACAGAGTCATGAGAATTGGCCGACGCCATTGGCTGGAAAGGAGTCTTTTGACGGGTAAAAACCGCTGCGTTCTTGAGTCGTATCCCACTATACAAGGCAATATTATAATGCAATGAAAATAGACTTGAAACACAATTAAAATTGGAATAGGATAGGGAGAGGATTGATATGTTCCAGTGGATTGAAATAGAAATAACCGACGGTCGAATTTCGATGGAGGCTAAATTCTAAAGGCCCGTGTACTGTGCGATGTCAGTGCACGTTAGGAAGGAAAGGAAAGGAAAGTATTTATTTCAGCACAATTGCAGTACATATAGGATTCATTTCGTGATTACATCTGCTGAGGTTCCCGAGGCAAAAGGCGTCATATGGCGCCTGACATGGCCTCGTGACCTTCACGTGCGCAGCGCGGCAGCGTACAGTGGCGGTAGATTCTAGATGGCGATAAACAGAACTGTCTGACATCAGTTTTACAGAAGATCAAACGCGACAAGTTTCGAAAAGGAAAATATAATGGACAGCCAAAAAAAAACATATATATAAGTAATACAGGCAAAGCAGTATATCTGCACGAAAAAACGGACAACCAACAATACAACTGCACATTTTCTTTGACAACACCGACAGGAAGCATAAATAAAGAGGGTTTGGTTTGCACAGGTGATAAGGGTATAGATTAGTAACAAGACTGCAAGTGAAAGCGAGACGTGGTTCCGTGTTAATTTGCGATATCAGCCAAATCGTTTTACTTGCCTTTTTTGCTTCTTTCTTACAAGTGTGCCTTTTGGACTTAGGAACTGTGAACAAGCCCAGGCGGTCGAAATTTCCGGAGCCCTTCACTACGGCGTCTCTCATAGCCTGAGTCGCTTTGGGACGTTAAACCCCCATAACCTAACCTAACCTAACCAGTGCCGGTGTGTTCCGTCGCATGATTCCGTAACGTAGCGTGAAGAAAGTCGCGCGATTCGCTTGACTGCATTCGTCATCTGACCAATGAGAATGGATAACGCCACCAGGAAGCCACGGCCTCTCGCGCGTTCGGTTTGAGATTGGCTGAGACCAGCTATAGCTTCCAAAACGCTGGAGCGCTCTAGTGAGGTAGGAAGGAGGGTATTGAGGGGAAGGGTGCGGAGGAGGAGAGAAGAGGGGTGAAAGCAAAATGCGCGGCAGGACCTTGTTTTCCTACCCTTGACTTTCACTCGGCACGGAAAGAACGGAAATAGCGAAGCTGGCTCCAGAACTAGAATGGGAGCAGCAAACAAAGGACACGCGGAAAAACAAACAGAAACAAAACAAAACACAAAACGGCCGGGACCTCAAGACATAATTCAGACATTGAAAGGTGCGCACCGAGTCATTCTCAAACCGGGGTTACCAACGTGGCCGCGGGCGCCCTTCTTTTCCGAGACAACAGCTTCCCAACGAAGAGGAGGGATCGAAGGGAGAGGAGGTGACACGGAGGAAAGGGCACCCGCCCGCCCGCATGCTAAAGGTGCTGGCGGGGAGGCGCTGGACCAAAAATAAGCCGACGGCGACGCCGGGGCGCGGTTCATCAATCCTCACACGCGCGTCGAAAGGAACGCGGGACGAGAACAAAACACGTGCACGCGGGACGTTGTAACACTGGTACGTTCTACGTGAAAAAAGAGGTGACAGTTCCGACCAGCGCGTGCAAGGTGTTATGACACAACCGGAAGGGGTCAGACAGTGACTAAAGCAAGTCACGCGCGTAACTTGTTTGCTGCCCAATGCTTCGCAGGGTGCGTCGCCAATTCGGTTGTTCTTGGTATTCAAACGTACGGAGAATGTTGGTCGCCTCGTGTGCGCTGACGCTGCGATTCCCAGAGCCCAGGGCTGTTTGATTCACCGACCATGCTCCCGAACCAAAGGGGCTTAAATAAACCCCGAGGAGCTGGTTTCCTTCGAACTCGAGTCGAGAGGCTCGCGACCTCGACGACTACACGAATAAACTGATGACTACACTCCTTCGCGATTCTCCCGCCAGGAGTCGTGGTTTCCGAGCTAGGAGCATGCGGTCAAATCGACAGGCTCGAGTTCTCGGGTTTCGCGAAATTAGCAACAAGACAAGAAACAAAACCCGTTGTTGCTGCTCCGTATTGCATGATCCTAGCGAGAACACGAGGACCCTTGGAGAGACAATAAGAAAGGAGTAGTCAGCAGTTTATTCGAGTAGTCGTTGAGAAAGTGACTCCGAATAAAACGAAGGGGTTTTTAGCGTGGGCCTCCTTCATTAGGCTAATGGCTGAGGGACATTCTACGACGTGAAGACACAAGGACAGTGAAACATTGTCATATCTTCCCCGAGGAAAGGCATTCTTCTTCAAGTTCTTTCGTTACTCGCATCAACTCAGGCGCACCCCAACTCTTTATTTTCATCATCATCATCATCATCATCATCATCATCATCATCATCATCATCATCATCCTTACTACACCCACTGGAGGGCAAAGGCCTCTCCCATGTCTCTCCAATTAACCCTATCCTTTGCCAGCTGCATCCACCCTTTGCCTGCAAACTTCCTAATCTCATCCGCCCACCTAACCTTCTGCCGCCCCCTGCTACGCTTACTTTCTCTTGGAATCCACTCCGTTACCCTTAATGACCAGCGGTTATCTTGCCTTCGCATTACATGCCCTGCCCAAGCCCATTTCTTTCTCTTGATTTCGACTAGGATGTCATTAACCCGTGTTTGTTCCCTTAACCGCTCTGTACGCTTCCGGTCTCTTAACGTTACACCTATCATTTTTCTTTCCATAGCTCGTTGCGTGGTCCTTAACTTAAGCTGAACCCTTTTCGTTAGCCTCCACGTTTCTGCCCCGTAGGTGAGTACCGGTAAGATAAAGCTGTTGTACACTTTCCTCTTGAGGGAAATTGGTAAACTGCCACTCATGATCTGCGAGAATTTGCCATAAGCGCTCCACCCCATTCTTATCCTTCTCGTTATCTCCCTCTCATGATCCGGATCAGCTGTCACTACCTGCCCTAAGTAGACGTATTCCGTCACACTTTATTTTATGCGCACCCAACAGGTCCGTCCATTTGCGGACATAAAGGCCCGTAAAGGAACATAGACGACGGACGAAGGGAGACCTCCGATCGACGTCCCAGCGTCGTCAAACACGAACGAAGACCCACAGACGAGGAGGAAGACGTGCCGGTCTTCGACAAAAGCGCCCGCAGAGCCACAATCTAGAGTAGCGCTCCGCTGCGCCGTTCGAGCGGCTGTTTATGCATTCACAACGGGCGGTGCCGCACGCGCCACCCGCATGCGGCTCGCCACGCTTGGCTGAGCTCGATTATTAGTTGTGACATGTCTTTGACGGAGAGTGCGGCCGCGGAGACGATTGCTCTGCAACGCAGGGAGGGCAAGAGTTATTTCGGCGACGCAGGACGCCGCAGCAGCACCTGTCGTGGCCGGAATCGTGTCATTAAAAGTCGACTCTATGGTCGGATACAACTCAAGAGAAAAGCGGCTTTTCCCCGTCGAAGGACCTCCTTCCAGCCAATGGTTTCGGTCGATTCTCATAATCGTGACAGTGCAGGGAGTGGCGAATGAAGGTGCACACCCTAATAAAAACGGTCTATAGACAGTCTATAGACTCCTTATAGACTCTATTGTCTTCCTATGGATGCTTATTTTTGTCTATTCATAGTTAGTAGACTGTCTATAGACAAAAATCTACTAAAAGTGTATGGCCATAAATCCATAGATTATCTATAGACTATCTATAGGATTTGTATTGCCTATAGACTGCTCTCTAGGGTTTGTCTATAGAGAGTCTATAGACTTTATAGACCAAAGCCTATGGACAGTGTAGATTGCGTAAAAATTTATTTAAGGGCATATTCCCCTCCCTCCATGGTCGGGGAGTGGATACAACTCAAGAACGAAGCGGCTTTTCCCTCTCAGAGGACCTACTTCCAGCCAATAGCGTCGGTCGATTCATGAGCTTCCTAGCTTGATTATAAAGGGAGTTGCAGATAAAAGGGGACAGCCCCCTCCCTCCATGGTCGCGGATAGTCCCCTCCCTGCACTGTTATGCATCATCACGCCGCTCCCTGCATTGTCACGCCAGCAGGCTCATGAGAAAAGGCAGACGCCATTGGCTGGAAAGGGGTCCTCAGGGGGGGGGAAGAGACGCTTCCTTCTTGAGTTGTATACGACTATAGATATTATTTGAATACACTGGAGCTGACGATCCCGTTATATTTATTATAAATCCCGCTATCCTTATTTCCACAGAGCAATTTTTGAAATACTAAACAAAAACACTTGTAAGACGGGCAAAGTCACAGAAAGCGAGGCTGAGCTCCACATCACACACATACTGTGACGTCATCGTTGCCGAGAAAACACTCGTGAACTCGCTAAACGGCTGAAGTGGAGGGACTTCACGATGAAGAAGTGTCTGCGAACGATAACCCCTTCGTGAAAACCAGACCAGTCCGTTTTTCTCAGCAAGCACAAAGCGGTTAGACTATACTGCCGAGCCATGCAAGCGATGCAGCAAACGTAGGGCTGCCCGTAGGAATCGCTCCAGCTGAGCTAGCAGAACGACGGACTTTAAGATAAATATTCACAAAACCAAACCAACATAGGATTTTGGAATACCATGAGAATCACGAGGACAGAGAGCATAAGCAGCAGTAAAATTTTCATTAAGATGCACGGATCTAGAAAAATTCCCGGGGTGGTTGCACTTCAAGCTGCTCCCCCCGTAAGAGCCCATGCGCTGACGGAAAAGCCTGGTAAGGGGAAGGCCCGGGATTCGGGGATTCTGCCCAGATCTTGTTACCAAAGGCTGATACCGTTCCACAATTAGCGACATTGTACGTACGAAAAAAAGAAAGTGTGCAGGAAAAACAACTCTCTTTACGGACGAAACCCTCTCTAGCGTTTTAACATTGTAAACATGAGCTTGTCCAACATTGATTCGGCTGTGAACACTTTTTTGAAAGGAAAGAACGAGGGTAGGGGGCTGCTGTTGCGGGGAGCTGCATAGAGTGCGGCTGTCTTTCCCACTCCTCCCTCTGGAAGAGGGTTAAAGTTCTGGAAACTTTTTGTTTCTCACAGCCTGAATCGTTTTAGACACGACACCCCGTATATATAAGCCTTGCATCAACGGTTCAGGAGACAGCGCTATGTCTAGGAGAGATTTTGAAGCGAAAGCTTCACTACACTAGGTTTTCAAGAAGGCGGCGTCAGTGCAGTCACGTGCAGGTTATATGATATGACATACTGACGTCATCACAATCTGCCCATCATGGCAGGTGATAATAATAATAATAATTGGTTTTGGGGGAAAGGAAATGGCGCAGTATCTGTCTCATATATCGGCGGACACCCGAACCGCGCCGTAAGGGAAGGGATAAAGGAGGGAGTGAAAGAAGAAAGGAAGAAAGAGGTGCCGTAGTGGAGGGCTCCGGAATAATTTCGATCATTTCGACCACCATGGAAGGTGGCAACTACCCCATCGGGCATCGGGCATTTATTTCATCGACGCTTTACAGACAATCCATTCGGCAGTGTGTGTGGCGTTTGTGAACGTAGCCACGCAAAGGAAGCTCTTCTCACCAGGGTTAACCAAAGTTTAAACCACAGCTAATTTTTTCCCGGTCACCTCGCCGCCTTTGAGACCCTCGAGTGAAGCTCTACGTGACTTGCGTGACGACGACCGTTGGCGTTAGATTTAGTTAAGCGTGACCCATGAAATGCGCGGTTAAATAGTATACAACGAAGAGGGCGGCAATGTTGCGACAACGTCGTCCGCCTCAGTGACCCCGCACTCACAGGTCGTTTGTATGCAGACGTAACCGCTCCCCCCCCCCCCCCTTTCTATCTTTCCGCTCAGTGTTGCCGACAACACAGCAGTGGCGCAGGGACAATAGGGGTTTGTTGCCACTTCGTTACGCGCTATTTGCGGGCCCTGAATGAGGGAGCCGACAAGGGGGCGAGCGATAAAGGGTCTGCGTGTGCGGGCCATCGTCTGGGGCAATGATGTAAATAAGAGCGGTGACGGGGCACGCCTGAATCCTCGCGCACTTTGTGCAAACAGGCACTATAAGCATGCAAGGTCTAAAAGTGATAAAAGGGGTTAGGGCCTACATGATGTGTCACAGCAGTTAGTCCCTAAAACAGCAACCATTACTCACTTAAAGGGAAACTGAGGAGACATTGAAGTTGACCAGTATGATAATGGTACCGCGTTCTAATCAAAAAGGACCACTCTCATGGAGAACGGAGCTTGTATAAGCTAGAAAAAACCAAAACCGAAACGCAGGTGTCGCCTCCACCGGCCGATTTCGGAACTATAATGCGCGCGCCGACACCGTTTTTACGCTGATCACAGAGGCTACGCTACGCCGCCATTCACTTAAGAATGGTGATCACGGAGTTCTTTTCGGAAAGGACATCACGAGTTTGAAGAAACTGGCGGGAAAATTTTTAAATTAAGTTTTCTCGGCAATAAATACGTTTTTTGCTACTGGAAAAACGTCATCATAGTTAGAAATAGCCACAGAATCAACTTTTATTGAGAAAATTAACTGGGTGGAGTTGTTCCCATCAATAAAGCCTAAATCAAGAAAAGATAGCAGCTACAGTTCGTCAAACTCCCCATGGACTAATCGTTTCTCCTGAGGACTAAGTGGTGCAGTTAATCCCACTTAACCCAAAATTTTTGACGTAGGTTGCGTCGCCGCATCAGGGAACCCACAGGATTATGCGCGTCGTTTGTGGGGGTCGTGTTGTTCTGTTTCCCGGCTTAATACGTCATTATGTCAGCATTTTTATATCGGCTTTCGTCGTCCCGACGAGTCGCAGAATGCCACATATCTGATTGCGAAGATTATACGTTCATCGCAGAGACCGGCACAGGTAGCATTACAGATAACAGCGCAGCTGGCATCACAGATAGGGGCACAGGTATCGTCATAGCTCCCGACAGACTCGGTGCCTTAAAAAAATAAAATAAAAAACTAGATGAGGTATTTCTCTCCGAACATTTAGATTGTGCACGCCGTTGACGGTTGAAGTTGAGTGACGTAAGATAAAAAAAAAGCGACGAGAATTGTTCAGCAAATCTTGTCTCCCGAAAGATGTCACTTGTTTAAGGGAGGAACTTCGAAAAGGTGTTAAGGACGGCCTCGTTACCACGATTGCATCCATTTTTCGACGCTACCTGCATGCTGCTGGCTGCTAATTACCTCGGAACTACAACGCACGTACTGCGTATGGCACTATGCACGGGACGCGTCGGTAATGAGAGGCATAAGGACGTTCATGCCGACCTCTGGCAGCGACGGGCTAATGCGGATATCCCGCTGTCAAGGCGGCATGCGCGACCACCCGCATGCGTACAGCGTACTGCGCTGTGGGGGCTTGGGAAAAGCTAGGTGGCAGTGGGGGGTGCGGGGGGGGGGGGGGGGTGGGGTCTGAAAGAATCCCGCCGCGCAATATCACCATAGCTCGACCGGCACGCGTTGCGTGTTCTACGCAGCAGCTATACCGCCTATGCCTCTAAGATGCGGGCGAACTTATCGCCGTCCGTTATTGAACGCTTGTTAACTGCTCTATAGGCACACTAGTTGGCTCAGGAACACACAGTCGCGCTATATAGTTGCGTGCAAAAAAAAGGGGGGGGGGGGGGGGGTTTGGAGTTCGCGAGAAGAAACGCGACGTATACTATCGGGGGACAAAATATGCGGGACGCGAGTTCTTGGAAAAACGTTTATTGTAACAAGGTGGAGCTAGAATAAACGTTTTTGCAAGAACTCGCCTAATATAGCTACCAGAGGAAGGGGCATTTGGGCCTTTCATACGTTCATACAATACCAGGCGACTGGGCACCGAGGTGCAGCTGCAAGAAATGTTCCTCCATGAACTCCCGTCCCGCAAACTGTCGTCCCCGATAGCACAGGCCTCGCCGTGAAACGTAGTGCTAATAAGCTAGCGATAATTGGCGAAAACCTAAGGGGAATGTTAGGGAGGCGGGCAAGAGGGGGGGGGGGGGGGGACTGGCCAAGAAGAAAGGAATGAGTTGAGTTTAGGTTGTTGCAAGCCACAGGTGGAATTAGCCTAGCGGATTGTGACGGCAATGGCTCCGCCGTGCGCAGTGAGGAATTCAAAGGCTAGCAACAGGAAGATATTTGTTAAATTTCCGGAGAACAAAAAGGAAAAGAAAACATCAAAATGCCGCAGTTCCCGCGCTATTGACATTCGTATCGAAATGGCAACTGCATCGTCATGACCATTATCAGCATCATCATCAGCAGCAGCATCACGGGCTACGCCTCATCAAGTTCACTCTATCACTAAGTCATTTCCCAATGCTCTTTATTATCCCAGTCCTGCGCCAGTTGCCGGCCTACCAATCCCGAGAAGCTTCCTAAACTACTATCCGCTGACCTGGCATTCGGCCACCCCAGCTAAGGCGATCCTGTAAGCCTAAAAAAGCCTGTAGAAACACGTGGACTGCGCAGAAAAACTAAAGCACGTTGCGATTCAGCAACTATAGTTCGTTCTTCATCGTTTGCTAGAGATTAGCGACAACGCGCTCACATTAGGGTACAAAGATACACAAATTGGCACCAATTACAAATATCAGCTTCCGTCTACATAGAGGAGTAAAAGTCTGCGAATCGCATGCAAAAAAAATTTAAAAAAAAACACGGGCCTCTTGCGCGCCATTGAAGCAAACGAGACACTGGAGCGTCTGAACATCTGGAACCTCTCACTTCACAGTTCCGTCCCTGTAAGCCTCAGGCCTCCCCCCTCCCCTCGCTCACAATACCAATAACGGGGCAAACTGATGGGGTGAATTTCTCCACTGGACAAACCACGGAAGTGCATCGCGTTTATCAGTCACGAGTGACGTCAATGGACGACAAACACCAAGACGCATTCGGGGAAAAAAAATGCATCCGATGCGCTTACCGCCTGAACAACACTAGTGATATACACAGTGTAGTTCTGCGTATTGTTTCCTGCACGATGACTGGCCTAACCACCGAAGCTCGAATGTCAGTGGCTAAAATTCGATGCACTGATCGCGCTCGACATGACATGGGCTATTTGCAATGCGTAATTTTAATGTGAAAGCATTACTGGCGATGTCAGCAAGGTCGTGTCCGCTGCACTTGTGAGGAATTTAGAGGAGGTAGCGCCAAACGAATAGTTGTAATCGAAAGAGGGTGATGTGAGATTGATGTCGAAAAAATAATTATGTCGATAAGTTGAATAGTTAAATAATTAGAGCTAAAATGTTAAAAAGTAGGCGGAGCCAGGCCAAAGTGTGGTGCCAAATTTGAAAAACAGGAAGTGTGGGAGGAGCCAACGCGTGGAAAAAAATTAAACTTGGTTTTTGCGCCGTAAGGGAAGGGATGAAGGAGGAAGTGAAAGAAGAAAGGAAGAAAGCAGTGCTGTAGCGGAGGGCTCCGGAATAATTTCGACCACCTGGGGATCTTTAACGCGCACTGACATCGCACAGCACACGGGCGCCTTAGCGTTTTTCCTCCATAAAAACGCAGCCGCCGCGGTCGGGTTCGAACCCGGGAACTCCGGATCAGTAGCCGAGCGCTCTAAACACTGAGCCACCGCGGAGGGTAAAACGGGTGGCGCGAAACGAAGCGTGGCACCCAGTTTGAAAACTGAGAATGGGCAGTTGATGGAACTTGATAAAGTAAGACAATTATTTGTGTTAATAAACCGTAGCGGTGGCCTAGTCGTTTGAGCATCCGCCTCGCATGCGGGAGGTGCGGGGTTCGATCCCCAGTGCCGCCGGGTACCCACAATACAATAGATACAAGCTTTCTCCTGCCTGTTGCTCGGCTTCTTAAGGGTGAAATGCTTGAGAAGTGGGTCTCTGACCTCACCTTGAGAAAAAGAACCTTGTGCCATAAAAATTGCGCCATAAAAATTCATCATCATCATCATCATCATCATCATCATCATCATTTGTGTTAATTGGAAAAGTGGATGAATTTGCATCACTGCTTAATCGAGTAAATGTGAGGAGATGAGACAAGTGAAGCAAAGAGAGGCAAAGAGAAACGAGGAGGCGTCAATGGTTTCGCATTCTTCCAAAGCGGGTGACTGCAGTGACCTTTAACGTTTCCCCTTGCTGATCTGCTGCAGCTTGAATTTGAAACATGTTTCGCTTGGACCCCATGACTAACCAATGGCGATGAGCCCAATAACTCCTTTGTATTTTGCATGACATGCTATAAATAATTAATAACGAGCAAGCAAAAAAGACTATGCACGGATATGTCATTTTAGCTAACAATAGATATGGGCAAGACATGTAGCTCCGGTAACATATAACCGGTGGCGCCTTAGGGTATTGGAGTGGATTCCACGCGAAGGCAAACATAGCAGGTCGCGTCAGAGAATCAGGTGGTCAGATGAGATTAAGGGGTTTGCGGAGATAAGTTGTCCGCAGATGGCTCGGGACAGGGCTAATGGGAGATTAACAGAAGAAGCCTTTCTCCCCCGCTGATGGAGTGGTGTGCTGTGCGATGTCAGAGCACGTTAAAGATTCCCAGGTGGTCGAAATTTACAGAGTCCTTCACTACGGCATCCCTCATAGCCTGAATCGCTTTGGTACGTTATATCAAATAAATCAATCAACCAACCAGTGACGACTGATGATCGTGATAGCTGCGCCCTCTTGTCCTCTCGCATTCTAGCCAGCAATGGAGTGAAAACCGCAGGAGAAGACAGCTCAAACGCTTGTGGTGTGCTGTCCTTTGCTCCAATACTGCACGGAAGTTGTGGATGTGTATAGCGGAGAACGGCGAACAGTGGCGCCCTTCCACCCACGCGCACGTGCACTATATAACAGCACTGGATGCGAGGGAGGTCTTCAAGGCCGTGCCCCCTGCCGGCGGCGTTCGGGCACGAGACGGCGGCGCCACCGGAGCGGAATATTCTCGAGCTCGTTAATGCCGGGGGCTCAATTAAAGCCTCGACGACGGCACATCTCCGCGTCGACGACGACAAGCAAAAAATAAAGTAAAAACAAGCATCTCGGCGCCTCGCTGGCTACACTCCTCACGTAGATCTCTCGCGCTGTACTGCGCCGAGCGTAACATACGCCACAGGCTCGATACGGCGAGACAGGGGAGAGCCGGAGAAAAAAAAAAAGAACAGGGGGCAAAGAGAGAACATGGCCGCAAACGAAGTTTGGAGCACACGCAGATCTTACTGAGGCGTGCTGCTCAGCGTCTGAGCCCTGAGGCGTCAACAAGATCTCCTCCGTGACAGCTGCTCCGCCTATTGTGATTCCGACGTCGTCTTAGGTCAAGACTCCCCCGCAACGCAGCGAAAAAAAAGAGACTCCTCCCTCTTTTCCTGGGGCCTGTATATACATAATATACACACGCTGCCTCGCTAAAAACCGTGCAGCGCCTGGCAAGCTATAACAGAGCACTGACAAGAGGCTGGCGTCCGGCGAATCGGTGCTCTGCTGAACTGGCGCGTACAGGAAAGGTTCTCGCATATGCCAGCGCCACCGGTGATATCCAATCGCGATTGGTCAGCGACCAATCTAAATGTTCCGGCTCCTTCCCTGGTCCGGCCATCCCAAGGCACCCCACAGCGCCAGGGCCAGACCTGGGTATCGTTCAATGGCACAGCACGTGAACGCGACTGCTATAGGTAACATCATACTAAGCTAAAGGGAAGTCTCTTCTGAAAGTACCACCCTAAAATGCTTGTACAAAAAAGTTATGAAGGTTTGTCCATTCACCGCCTGCTTTTAGCCAACGGCCACCGCTGCACAGTTCTTCACGAAAATAGGATTATAGTTGCATGCGTCGTAGTCAAGCCGGAGCTTCCCCGTACATGGCGAGGCTAACGGTTCTTTGAGACAGCACTCTGCGCCTACTAGATGCACAGAACAGTTGGCAGGCCGGTCGAACGACGTTTCGAGGGAGAGATCCTGAGGAGAGAGCATCTGCCATTCCGCACCGGCGGCCACGACTCAATAGAGAAAGGTCAGAGAGGGTCGGTAACGGAAGTAAGAAGAGCTTCGAGAGCCCCGCTGATTGGACCGGCAACCGTGGATGCGCTTTCCACCCCGCGGCTTGTTATTAAGCAGAGGACACATGAGCATACATCCTGCGTGCTGTCGTGTTGGAAAAGGAGCTGCGCGTGTATGTATCGACCGCTCTGGCCCACAGACCCGAGCGCACAATCTTCTTGTACGCCTCTTTAAGAGACCTACGAAGACGGCCAAGAAACGGCGACTGTTGCCCGGAAGGTAGCTAGAAAGTTCCAGCGGCTGTGGTGCTACAACACACCGCTTCCAAGAACCCCTTTGTCGTGGAGTTAGGCTCCCATCCATACAAGAATTTCTTAAGGCTGTCTATATACTGTTCATAGAATTCTGTCTATAGTCTATAGACACTCTACAGACCAATCTTAGAGTAGACACTCTATAGACAAACCCTAGAGAACACTCTACAGGCAATAAAAATCCTATACATAGTTTATAGACAACCTACAGGCTTATGGCCATACACTTCAAGTATAGGCTTTTGTCTATAGAGAGTATACAGACTATGAATAGACAAAAAGAAATATCTATACGAAGGCAATAGAGGCTATAAGAAGTCTGTATATACTGTGGATAGACTTCTGTCTATAAAGTCTATAGATACTTTGTAAACAAACCTTGGAGAACAGTCTAAAGGCAATACAAATCCTATAGTCAGTATATAGACAATCTATAGATTTATGGCAATACACTTTTAGTAGACTTTTGTCCATAGACAGTATATAGACTATGAATAGACAGAAAGAAATATCTATAGGAAGGCAACAGAGGCTATAAGAAAAATATAAAAATTTCTTAAGGCTGTCTGTAAACTGTTCATAGAATTCTGTCTATAAAGTCTATAGACACTCTACAGACCAATCTTAGAGTAGACACTCTATAGAAAAACCCTAGAGAACAGTCTACAGGCAATGAAAATCATATAAGTAGTTTATAGACAACCAACAGATTTATGGCCATACACTTCAAGTATAGGCTTTTGTCTATAGAGAGTATACAGAATATGAACAGACAAAAAGAAATATCTATACGAAGGCAATAGAGGCTATAAGAAGTCTGTATATACTGTGGATAGACTTCTGTCTATAAAGTCTATAGATACTTTGTAAACAAACCTTGGAGAACAGTCTAAAGGCAATACAAATCCTATAGTCAGTATATAGACAATCTATAGATTTATGGCAATACACTTTTAGTAGACTTTTGTCCATAGACAGTATATAGACTATGAATAGACAGAAATAAGTATCTTTAGGAAGGCAATGGAGGCTATAAGAAGTCCACAGACCATTTTGTAAGGGGAGCCGCAGTGGCCTTCGACGAAGCGAACCAAGAACCACTCGGATGCTGACATCGAGTGGTTCGTGGTTCGCTTGGTTCTTGGTTTTGTCGTGCAAAAGCTCTAGCGGCACTGGAAGAGGAATAGCGCATTGTAGGGTGAAAATTCAATACGCCCTTGGCTACCATAACGAATACTAACTGGTGCGGTGGAACAAGACATGATATTTTTCGTGCGGAATACAAGACAGGAAAAGATGCAGAAAGGAGCTTCAGTTCGCGTTCCTTATGCCTTTACTTGTTTTGGCCTGCGTAATTCTCACCGGTACCGACCCTTGAGGCACAAACGTGGAGTCTAAGAAAATAGGGTTGAATTTAAATTGAGGAAACTCCTCATCCTGGGCCAAACAACCATTCACTTCCAAGCGGTCTTAAACGAGTCTTCTTGATACGAACGTCGCAAGTTTGAACCGAGTGTCGAACAAGAAAATTTTACATATATAAATCCGGTTTTCTGAACAGTATATGGACTTCGTGCTCCCAAACAATCACTAATGCAGCCAGAAAGAAACCGCACAACCTGTTTTAACTAAGCCTCAAAAATCGGACGGGTGTTGCAGTCAATGCTGCTTTAGTTGACGATGACGCCAGCGCATGATGAACAGGGGTCACCGCACCCCGCATAACGTCTTCTTCGAGAACGCGAAGCACCTCCTTGAAACACGAAATGATGAAACACCGTCAGTAACCGAAACAGAGCCCCTGAGCTTCGCCGCAGGGTTCGCCAAGCAGTTACAGCCGCGCTGGAAAGCTAGTCAAGCATAAAGAACATTCCTCGTACAAAAAAAAAAAGAAAAATAGGAATCGCGCAGCACAGCTCCTGCCCGAGGCTGAAGCGACGCTGCTCCGCATTCCAGACATCATCGGCGGGCGTGCGCACCGCAAACAGCGTTTCCAGCGCACGCCGTCTTGAACAACAACAATCCGCATTGTTCTTCACACAACCAGCAGCACTCACTCGCGGGGTGACGAGGTTTGCCGGAGCGCGCTATTTGCCCAACGCTGGTGGAGCAAGAAGAACAGAAAAATACACAGAAACAGAATAAACGTCAACATCCGTTCGCGCGGAGCTGCTAAGCGCTTTTGGCACGACGGAGGTTTCTCTCTACTGTCGTTCTATCTGTCGGCAGCACCGCCTGACAGCGAACAACCTTCGCACGCAATCCGCCTGGCGGAGACGAGGTGCCGCTCGTCGGACGAGCTGTCACGTCCTGTACTCAACACGCGCCGGTGGCGCCCCCTCCGGTTCTTGTTACTGTTCGTTTTAGCCGTTAGACTGCGCCTTGTTGTAAGAAACGAAAGAACTCCTTCCTTACTGTTAACTAGAGGGAAAGCTGGCGGCGCTGCACCTCAGCCACCATGGACGCTCGAAGCATCATGGGCCGGTGAGCTACTTGGTGCGGGACAGTCGGATTTTTTTAGGAACACAGAGTGGCGTTACTGAGAGATGTCCCGTTCCGTCAACGGCGCGCCCCGCGCGCAGACGACTTTGGCGCGAAGGTAGTGCGCAAAAACTATAGTAGCGAAAACGCAACAGCACACGGCGCCAATAAAAGTTCTGTTTTCAGAAATGCCACTAAAAAACCTCTTGAAGTGTTTAAGCAGCAACATTTTTTTAAACACACTTATTTTTAAAAGTACGCCTGTTAAGCACGAAATATTGGTTTTTGTGGTGTGCAATATTTGGTCACTAGGAGAGCAAGCCATTTCTTATTTTGGGCGAACTTGGCATTTAGATGTTTTTCTGTTCGTTTGTTGCAATTTATAGACAGGATATTGAATGTTAGCGCATTCTTGATTGGCGAAGAACGTTTATTTTTCAACATTTTTCGGCCAAAAGTTGTGGTTCTGCAGTCGGTAGATCTCCATCTCATGATGCTCAGAGCGCCCATGGTGGCTCAGGTGGTCTCGAGGAAGCTCCATGCAAACTCCCATAGGCGGGGCGCCAGCTTTCCCTCCAGTTAATAGTAGAAACTCTATGAGAAAGAACGGGCCGGCAGTGGTACTACAATAGCCTTGGAGAACTAGTCATGACTCCCGTGTACACCAGCATCATCAGCCTGACCACACCCATTGCAGGGCAAAATCCTCTCCCACAATCCCTTTCAATCCCTACAGATTAGTGTACGGGCTGATCCGTAGAGATTGAAAAGGCTCATGATTACACTGCGTGAAAGAAAGAGGGACAAAGACAACAAAACCACGCACACACACTGCGCTCTGTGTGTACGTGTTATCTTGTCTTTGTCCCTATTTCTTTCGCGCAGTTTAATCATGAGCGAGAAGCACCAGCTAGCCCACCAGGAAACCCTTATTGAAAAGGTATGAAAAGGGTCCCGAAGGATATCTGCCCGGCTTATCTACAATCGAAACAAGCGTACGAATATAGCACACTCAACTTTTTTTTTTTATGGCACCACTGACAGCTGCCAGCCTGTGACGTAAACGTTGAGAACCCGGAAGCGACGCCTACTGGCGGCTCTGGTATCAAAGGCACAAGGACAGCAAAAAAAAAATGAAAAGAATTGAACGTGAAAGTTATCCTTACAAATAAAGCCCTTTAGCGCAGAGCCCTCTACTCTAAACAGAAAGATGTAAAAAGGGAGTAATCTGTCTTCTATCGTACTAACTTTTATAAAATGGAGTGCGCTTGAGGACCGACAGATTACACAATTATTTGCTCCCGTATAGTTCAACTCGTGTTTAGAGTGTCCAACCACTATACGCCATTTTACCCATTAACTCAACCTATTTTAATTAAACTTAACGTTTAGAACACACTACAGCACTGCGCTCGCGCATGCCCACTCCGAGTCAGCTTCTTTCCACCTGGTTCCTATTTATTCACTTTTTTTTGTTTGCGCGCGTCAGGTCTTTAAATTGTGATAACGTTATCGAGCAGACTGACCTCCTACGACAAAAAAAAAAACGAAACTGTGCTGTTTCGCTATCATTAACCAGCAGCCGCAATGGCTCATTGATTATGGTGCTCGGCTGCTGACCCGAAAGACGCGGGTTTGATCCCGGCCGGGGCGGTAGTATTCCGATGGAGCCGAAATACGAAAGGCCAGTGTACTGTGGGATGTCATTGTGCGTTAAACACCTCCAGGTGGCCGAAAGTGTCCGCAGCCCTCCACTGCGGCGCCCTCATATCCTGAGTCGCTTTTGGTGCGTTAAACCCTACCAAACCAAAAGCATTATCATTTCCACTCCGCGCACAGAGACCACTCTCCTATTGATCTCTCATTACCTCTATTCTACTCCAGACGTGCAACTGCGCCGTCCCTACTCGTACACAGCGTATTACCTAATTTCAAACCGGCACGTTCTAGTTGTAAACAAGTAAAAGAAATACTTAATCATAACCCTACTGAAAAATGTATGTTTGAATGGTTCAGCAAATAGGATTACGACACATTTGGTTTCCCTTTATAGGACGGACGTCCCAAAGCGGCTCACTCTATGAGGGACGTCGTAGTGGAGGGCTCCGGATGATTTCGACCACCTGGGGTTCTTAACGAGCACAAACAACGCACAGTACACGGACCTTTCACATTTTTCCTCCATAGAAGTGCTATCGTAGCGGGCGGGTTCGAACCCACGACTTGCATGCACTGTGTGATGTAAGTGCACGGTAATTACCCACGGGTAATCGAAGTTATACGGAGCCCTCCACTAAGGAGTCTCTCAAAGGCTGAATCACTTTGAAAGCTTCATCCTATAATGTTAAACGAAATGTGCCATAATCCTATTTGTCGACCTATTCGAACCAGTACACATTTTTCAATAGGGAGCCGCTGTCCGTTTGCAGATGCTGGTTTGTATTCATGTTTTCTATATACATTAACAGCCAGTAATCATTCAGTGTTTCCTTCAACAGGTCAAATCATTCCAAACACAGTAATTTTGCTGCAGAAGCCTTTTTTTTTACCCTTCACACGACACACTACTATACACTGTCAGACTCAGGCACCATTCATAAATTTTCTCTTCCAAGCCGTGCGCGTTCAGTCCGAGCTGATTACAGAGCATTACAGAGCCAACGCTCGACACATCGCCTTCCACCACACAGGTGTTGCCAGCGTTGGATTTGGCTGATCCGGTCGGAGGCCACTCCGGTCGCACGGCTCAGGGCCGATTATCCGCGTGTACGCCATCGCAAGGCCGCATTCCCGAGCAGCCAGGGGATTCCTCGCCGGCCTTGAGGAGGAAGTCGAAATGCTCTGTAGCTACTCGGCCTGTGTCTTTTCTTTCTTTATTTCTTTCTCTCTCTCTCCCTCCTCTCCAACTGCGGAGGCAAATCGCGCTCTGACCGGCCAGATATGCGGGCGCCGCAACCACCACCCATCTTTCTCCCCCAATGGAACGCATTTACACATTGCTGTTCGCGGATTGTAACGTTGTTTCGCTGTCATTTTTGCGCCAGATTGTGACACTTTTTTATCGGATTAGCCGCTTCAGACACAAATTATTGTCCGGTGGGAGTCGGCAGGAAGATGGTTTCATGGCGCACACAGAATGAACAAGGAAGGGGAAAGCGTCAGAGTGCTCGCCAACGTTTCGACAAGACCACTTGTCTCCGTCTGGGAAAAGCGTTCAACATTGGCGGGGTTTGAATAGCCCTTACCAAACTTTCTTTAGACAGTCCATAGACTTCAGTCTGTAGAGTCTATGGAATCTTGATAGAAAACCATAGAGAACAGTCTATAGGCAATACAAATCATATAGACAGTCTGTAGACAATGTATATATTTGTGGACATACACTTTTTGAATACTTTTGTCTATAGACAGTCTATAGAACATGAATAGACAAAGAAATATCTATAGGAAGGCAATAGAGTATATAAGAAGTCTACAGACTGTCTAGAGACCATTTTAATAATGGAGGGCCTTCACTCCGAGCAGGAATGCCCGGTGAAGGAGAGGAGGGCGTGAAGTCACTTCATGCCTTCCTACCCTGACCGAGCATTCCTCCTCCTCAAAGTGAAGGGCATGCTGTGACTTCATGCCCTCCTACCCCTCACCGGGTATTCCACCTAGCAGTGAAGGTCCTATTTAAACCCAGCCAATGATGAACGCTTTGCCCAGGCGAAGAAAGGACGCCTTGTCGAAACGTCTGCAAGCGCTGTGAGCATTTGCCCTCTCTTGTTCACTTTGTGCGAGTGCAACCGGACGATACCTAGAAATTTGAAGATTTTCGTTGCGAACACGCTAGGAATGCGACGAAAAAGTTGCCAACTTCGAGATGAACATTTATACAGAATCGCCCGCGTACAAATGCGTACACACTGTGAGTAAACAGTGCCTTCATAACGCCATAGACATTCAGCGTGTCACCAGTCTCGTGATGAAGATACGTAATTATTAGAAGTGTCACGTTTACACCGCGAATAGAAAGGATGTGTTGAGTACATTTTGGAAGTCCCTGTCTACTCTATTTGTTTTCGCGCAGTCAAACTACCGCTGGCAATTACTTCCCCTCTGCACACCCAAACCCAGTCACTCTTGCCTTTTAGTTTGAGTCTCATCATCTCAACTCTTCGCCTTATCACGCGCTCTGTCCTACACATTGTGTGCACAATTATCTAGGCGGACTTTGTAGAGCTGCGATTATCAGAGCTACAGTTAATCCGATATTGTCTCAACGACCGCGTAGAAAGTTGAACGGTCGAGGCAAGTTACAGATAGCTACCAGCACAGCGACCTGTGAGAGAGCGTGCCAGACTTCGCTTAGCCTTAACCACACGTTATTTAACGCGTTTCTCGCGTGCCGTTCCTCACTCGACCCAATGTGTGAGCGGCCATACGGCGGCCTGGTACTAAAAGCATCGTGCAGCTGTACCAGTACGCGGCTACGGCGGCTGCACGAAACAAAGTATTCGTAATTACCTCTGTTTACGGTGTAAAACTTGTAATCAATGTTAAGTCCTAACGGTAGCGCTTCATCAAACAAACGCTCTACCGTATCACACGTCACAATGTGAGCCAGAAGTGGCGGAAAAGCGCAACCCTTACAAAAATTTATTTAAACAGTCTATAGACTATTGATACACTTCTGTCTCTAAAGTCTATAGACTCTCTACAGACAAACCCTAGAGAACAGTATATAGGCAATACAAATCCTATAGACAGTCTGTAGATTTATGGCCATACACTCTTAGTAGACGTTAGTCTATACAAAGTCTATAAACTATGAATAGACAAAAATAAATATCTGTAGGAAGGGAACAGAGTCTATAAGAAGCGTATAGACTGTCTACATACCATTTTTATCAGAGAACAGAGCTACGGCATGCACTCTACACACGAATACGCCTATCTGGGAGTAAAATTAAAAGGCAGTAAGCTGTCCTCTAGCAGCACATTTTCTTTCATAAAAGAGAGTGTGCAAGAGAGGACAGCTTACCCCCCCCCCCCCCCTTAATTCTTTCTGTTTAGAGTGAAAACTCTAAACGGAAAGGTGTAAAAAGGGGGTAAGATTTTCTCTAGCGCACTCCCTGCTAGGGCAGCTTACTGACTTTTTACTCCCATACAGCCATACCAATCGCGGCCTCACATAATAGCGTGCTGTTCGCTTATCCAAACGCAACGCTTTACGAAGCACTGACACCACAGTAAACGCGGCTATCGTGAGAACGTACGCGCGGCAACCCAGTCATGATGGTGTGTTGCGAAGTTGCGCCGAAAATGGTGCAGCAGCCTGAATGACTGGAGGAATCGATCGCTGACTGCGGCACACCACAATACCCAGGGGCACGGCAACACAATGTATCAATCGCGTTCAATCGATCGGCCCCGTGTGTCGCTCGCGGGCCTATGACGTCAGGCGAAGAAACGTACAAGTGAGTAGCGAATTCCAAACTGTGAGCAAGTAGTTGTCAATCGGCGTAGCGTATACACCATAGGTTCTGTGCATACACCTACACGAAGACAGTCTGCCTGCAGGCAATAGCCTCACGTGAAGCTCGGTTTAGAGTGCATACAATATGTTACACCAGCAGCTTATTATTCGCTGGGAGCAGTGGCCTTAAGAGCTGAGCTTTCGACAGGCTTAACAACCAGGTGAGAGAGTCGCGTTAAACGCTCCAGCTTTTAACATTAACCGAGCCCGAAAAAGTCTGTCCGTATAAAGAGCGTTTCATTCATTTAATACAAATTTTAAGACTTAGACTAGCTACAAAGAAAAGAGCTAGAAGTTCAGTATCTCGCCAGGAAAATATCTTTGTCAAGCCCATCTGTAAATCTTCTCAGTTAAATACCGAACATAGAGTAAATAACTTTTTAGCGCCATCTTTGAGCCAAAGTTTCGTTGGTGAAATGAAACGTGCTGTATATCATATTGCACCCAATGAGTGCTAGATGTGCCCGGAAACCTTGCTGTAATTGCCCTGAAACATCCGATTGTGGACACGCGCAATATGGAAAGAAAGATGAACACTGTACTTAGTGTAGCAGTTACGCAGTTGCAGCGTATGGAAAGTTCCAGCGAAGTAGCGTAATCGTATACAATCGTACGGAAATTCCTAGCTCTGACGCGCTACAGAAAGGAGACGTGATAAGGAAAATGCCCGGCTCGCTTATCTTCCTGATATCTGAAAAACGAAGATACCGTGAACAATTAAATGACTCGAAGACGGTTGCCCTATTTTCGGCCAAAAAAGGCCGTTAGAAGGAAGGCATACAGTGCCACCGAAAGACCAGACAAAATATAAACTACGGCACGCCCACCATCTCCTGCCAAAACCAACGTTGCCCAAATAACGAATCGTCGGGGTGGTGCGTGTTGCGTGGATGCGCGCCACAGGCCACAACCGTGGATGGATAAGCTGGGAAGGTTTTTTTGGGCGAGTGATAAGCGAGATAAAAGCTCCGGTGCGATAAGAAAAACAAAAGGAGGACTCGCAATACAGCCTCTCGGGAATGTTGTAAGGAAGGACAAGAAGAAAACTGAATTCGTTATCTCGCGCGTGACAAGCAGGAACAAGCGTGTTGCGCTTATCACCGCACCATAACAATTCTCGTACTCCTTTTCCTTTTATCTCTGTTATCGCCTTGCTAGGCGATAAACCGGAGCGAAGAGCGCTAATCAAGGCAAACATCAAGAACAAAGCGGATGCATACCCTGGCACTCAGGTATGCATGGCCAGGAAATTGTGGCTCCGTTAAGACGGGTTTCAGTAATAACAATTATAACATTCCACATTGAAAGACCACCAGCTGTTCATATTAATTCCTTCTCCAAACTAGCGAATGTTCGCAGAACTTACCCGTGTCAATTAGGAACGTAACTGGAGCCGATAACTTAAAAACGGCTGTTCAAGGTTTTATTGCATAACTTATTGTAACGATTGAGATGCAGTGTGTAATGACTGAGTAATTAATGAACTGTATTTTTATTTCTATTTTCGTTACCATGCGACACTTCCGGGGCAACAATTTTTTGTACACATTATTTTCTATGTCTGCCTTTGATCTATGCTTCGAATTTTTTCGTTATTTGAGTTCTGTATTTTGTATTCATATTTCAATTTTCTGTGGTTCGTTGTTTTCGTCCCTCCCCTGTCTAATATACCGCTGATAAATAAATAAATAAATAAATAAATAAATAAAACGTGCAAACAAATAAATATAAGAAGACATCCGACATGATACGTACGCTGCGCTATACATACATCTGCGGCAAGACACATGCTTCGGATGACGGTAGTATCATATACAAGGACGAGCTGAGCATGCTGCCAACCCCTGAATATGTGCAGGTCAGGTTGCTCAGCGCTTAGGGCGACTTTCGTTCGGTTGCCTTCTTCAAACCTAAAATAAACTTTCAGCTATAGTTTCCTACGAAGTTAGGTGGGCGGATGAGGTTAAGAAGTTTGCGGGGATAGGGTGGCCGCAGCTGGCACAGATCAGGCTTAATTGGAGAGACATGGGAGAGGGCTTTGTCCCGCAGTGGGCGTAGTAAGGCTGATGATGATTAAGAAGAGGAAGATGATGATATCAATGAGTACAGATGATACAGAAAACTCACGTTAGAATAACACAGGTCCAGGATACAGTTTAGGCCACGGGAGTATAGGTCTCGGAAAGGTGGAAATATCCTAGGTTTCATTATCGTCGTTATCATCAGTGGGCACAGTCTGGCTGATGATGACCTTGAAGTTCAGGATATTTTTAACTTTCTGAGAGCTGTACTACGGCGGCATGGAATGCAACATGTTTCACTTCCGGAAAAGGATCCGCCATGTGGTCGAAGCGGCCTGAGACGCGTCATAGTCGAATAACAGTAGAGATCACAGCCTACTGTACATCATTCATCACGTCACTGAGAAATGGATTGCACCAAGAGGTCATAGATAAGCAAAATTTCCAAGTGCTTGCCCAACCTATGCACGCCTGCCTCTACGTGAGTGCTTTGCACAAACAAGATACCGTGCAGTGACTACGTCCTCATGCATGCCCGAAGTGATGACGCAGCTATCTGACATTAACTGGGCAGGTGTGATAGCGCTTGATGGGAAGCGTTGCTAGATGCATAAATTTCACTGCGGGCACTCAGCATGAAAATAGGAAACGTCCTATCTCCCATAAAACGTCAGTGACGGCACCTCGCTGCCTGGACCGGAAGGTTCGTAGTGCGCAGTGCTGCTGTCAAAGCGAAGTAGTGATGGCTAAATCATTGTAAGCAACGTCGTAATAGTCATAAGAAGGCAGCGCAAAAATGACACGCAACACAGAAGTAGCACTGAAGACAACCCTTACAAAAATGGTCTATAGGCAGTCTATAGACTTCTTATACAGGCTGTAGTTCTACAGATATTTATTTTTGTCTATTCATAGTCTATAGACTGTCTATAGACAAAAGTCTTCCAAAAGTGCATGACCATAAATCTATGGATTGTCTATAGACTGTCCATATGATCTGTATTGCTTTGTCTATCTATACACTGTTCTTTAGATGTTCTTCTGTAGAAAATCTGTAGACTTTATAGACAGAGGTCTACGGACAGTCTATAGACTGTCTAAAAATATTTTAAAGGGAAGACGGGCGCCGTCCTACCTTCATTGCTAATTCTGTTTCGTGACGTTTTTTTGCTGCCATCATATAACTCAAGTATGAACCAACTCGAACAAACACGAATTTTAGCATCGTCGTATTGATCATCCTCCCGATCCGGACTATACTGACTCAATCGTTAAAAACTAATTGCAAAATCTACTCAGGGCATTTGAAGCTACTTGAAGAACTTATTCCGCTACGGGCATTCTGGAGTGGCTATTGCAATTTTAGATGATTCCAATATACAAAATCTGGGAAACTGAAGACGACTTACTGCATTAACCACGATTTCCAAATAAGCTCTAGGGTCATATTCGGCATATAGGAGCCGTATGCTACATATTAGGCCTGTATGCCGTATATGGGACCCATATGCGGCACATAGACTCTTCCTTGTGGGGAGGTGAAAGTTGGAGTTTTGTGGTGAAACATAACGTAGCACAACTATCGCACAACTATCGCACAACTATCAGTGACTTGGGCGGCCTTGATGCCATAAGAAGCATAAGAGGGTTCTCGCACAGCTCTCGCTCCCACCGTTCGATCTCGTTTCACGTGGCACTCGCGGTAATACAGGAAGTACTCCGTCCGCCGCTATGGACGAAGTTGGCGCTGGTGAACACTCTTAAGGTTAGGTTACACGTAACGTCAATACCTAGAGACGTAGAAGACTGGACAGCCGCCGCCGCAGCTCTGTGGGTGGAGCACCGTACGTGAAATTCGGAGGTCGTGGGTTCGGTTCCCGCCGGCGGCACGTGGTTGTTTCTTTTCTCCTACTTGTTATCAGTTATTTTCTGCCATAAACAGATTACGCGACTAATTTTCCATTATTAAAAAGCACAAATTAAAAAAAGACATTCCCTATGTTTTCTCTAGTTTCGATCACTGCTGGCTTCCTTAATACGAAAGTATGGAAAAGTTTGCGAAGTTATTGAACGCGGCAAGAATTCAAGGCACGCGCCTCTCTCCTCCGCAAAGAAAGAGGAAGAGAAAAAAGCGACTCCATGCAGACATGACACTAGCAATTAAACCACCATGCCTGACGCGTATTGTTCAATAAAACGCCAGGAAACGACAGCGGTTGAAGTGCGTCACTCAGCAGCTGTGCAGCTCGCGGCCGGGGATTCCAGCCTCGACATGTGTACACGAAGAATTGCTGCGCATCGCTCGCTTCGCCGTCGTGTTGGAGTGTTTCTCGATGTCTCGTCTGCGCACGGCTCCCATTTGGAAGCTCGAAATTAGTCGCGGACGGGAAAGTAGTCAGTAAGACACTGCTTCATCATCACCGAACACTGACACGTTTTAGCCTATTTAGTACATTAGCGCCGTAACACGGATGGTCAGGTTTACAAAGCTAAGAAACACGCCGCCGAGTTTGGAATGGAATCTCCGATTTCCCGATTCACAGAATGGAGAGGCATTTGAAAAACTCTGCATTCTTTTGTAATGTTGTGTATATACTCTTACAAAAATTTCTTTAGACGGCCTACAGACTGTCTATATAGAGTTCTATGAATGAAGTCTATAGACTTTCTATAGACAAATTATATAGCCTAGTCTATAGGCCATGACTACAGCGCGACGAACGGGTCATAGAGGGAAAGCAGTGCCCTGCGCTGTATCCCTGCGTGTGTCCTTCATCTATGTCCTGTTGGTACCGCTGTAGTCATGCAATTCTTCACCAATTCGCCCAACTTACCTAGTCTATAGGCAACACGTATCTTATTGTCCGGACAGTCTGTCAAATTTCATAGACTAGTCTATAGGCAATACAAATCCTACAGATAATCTACAGACAATCTCCAGGTTTATGGACATTCATTTTAGTAGACTTTTTTCTATATACAGTCTATATACTATGTACCGGCAGAAGGAAATATATATATAGGAAAATACAGAGTCTATAGACAGTCTATAGACGATTCTTAGAAGGAATGTATGTAAAATGTGCTGTAATAAATTACTATTTTTTATTCAAAAGCGCCCCGATCGGGTTCCGTGTGCTGCCCGCTGATTTTGCTGCGCACACGTGATCCAAGCATGGCGCGTATTTGGCAGCTCTCTTGCTGTACCACTCCACGTGTTGGCAACTGCTCGGAAAGCACGTGTTTGGACTCCTCTATGCCAACATCGCAAGATTCTATAAAACTATGAACCTGTTTTCTTCTTATTCCCTTCAGAAAAAAAGACAAAAATAAATCGCGTTAGTTTTATTTGCAGCTGTAAACGCGAAAGTCGGAAAAGGGTGCACGTACACATGCGATTATCAGAGTTACCAGCCGGGAAAGTGTTTACTGGAAAAATAAAGCAGGCACCATTAGGCGAGAGGAAAAAAGGTGAATTAAACAAGGAAAACATAAAGCGGAAGTCATCGCTGGTCAAGAGCCAGTAAAGTGACCTATTTGACCATATCGGAAAGTAGCCGTTGCGTCTCTTGTTCTCTAGTCTGCCTCCCGTTTCTTTTTAAAATTTTTTACACGCTGTTTTGGCTAGAACATCTTCATGCAGCTTGTAACTGTACAAAGATAACCTGTGCTTCCGGAAATTGCGGTTGGGATAATGTGTAGGAACGAAAAAAAAACACTAGGAAAGAAATGATTGTGTGCTTTTTGGCTAATCATTGGGGAGTAATCCTCGACTGCGTGTTGCTAATGTGTTGCCTTTGATATTTCATGAACCTCTACTGTACAGATCCACGAGCTCGGAACAGCTAATCCACTCTCCGCGCGTGGTTTAAGAAAATGAAAATATTGAATATGACAGCGAGGAAGGTGAGAACAGCGATTAGCATGTAAAATTGATGTTTTTTATTAGTAGGGGATAACTACTAATTGCTGGCGTATTTTTGTTTAGTTTCTTGCTTAGTTGTGGCTTAATTGTTTTGTTTCAAGATCTAGGGAGCGCAGAGAAGAGTCGGCTTAAACGAGAAAAAGCACATCTAAAATGTAAACAATGCAGCAAGGTTGCACCATGTTGTTTACCAATCAGGCACGTATCCGGGGGGGGGGGGGGGGGGGCGAGAGCCCTCCCCCCCCCCGATATCAAGTTCAACCCCCCTCCCCGTTCTTCTCGCAGTGCTCAAGCAGCTGCCAAAGGACAAAGGCCTCTACGATATCTCTCCAATTAACCCTGTCCTGTGCCAGCTGCGGCCACCCTATCCCCGCAAACGTAATAACCTCATCCAACCACTTAACTTTCTACCGCCCCCTGCTACGCTTGCCTTCCCTTGTAATCCAGTCTATTACCCTTAAGCACCATCGGTTATCTTGCTTTCGCATTACGTGTCCTGTCCAAGCCCATTTCTGCCTCTTGATTTCGACTAGGGCGTCACTAACCCGTCTTTGATCCCTCACCCACTCTACCCTCTTCCTGTCTCTAAGCGTTTCACCTATAATTTCATGGCGTTTACCCTTACAAAAACTTCTTCAGACAATCTATAGTCTGTCCATAGACTTATGTCTATAAAGTCTATAGACTCTCTATAGACAAAGCCTACAGAAGTCTAAGGCAGTACAAATCCTATAGAGAGCCCATAGACAATCTATGGATTTATGGCCATACACTTTTAGTAGACTTTTGTGTATAGACAGTCTATAGACTATGAATAGACAAAAAGATGCATCTATACGAATGCAATATAGTCTATAAGAAGTCTATAGACTGTCTTTGGACCATTTTATAAGGGTAACGTCCGAAAGCTGCACATGGACTACGAGAGGCATTGCAATGGAGGCCCGTGGATTAATCGCACCCACGTGGTGTTCTGTTAAGTGCACTGACATCGCAAATACACGGCCGGTTCCGCATTTAGCCTCAACCAAAATGCGGCCCACCAGGCCACCTCGACGGGTTGCGGGAGATTTCGGTTACGGCAGAACCTGACACTGACGTCGACGCCATTCACGGAGGAATCTCATATATAGCTGGCATATGAAAAAAAAACAGAAAAATAGAAGGAAAACGCGGCAGCGTGCTCGCGTGCGCACAGCCAACCATCCAGCTACGGTCTCCCCACACCTGTTCAAAGCAGCGGCGACGGATGCTTGGGTCGCTTGCGCATCGCACAAACGTATACACTACATGCGCCGCGCCGCCTCCACGCGTACGTGCATGCTGAGTCCGGGGAGAAACGCGAACGCGATTTGTTACTTGAGCCTCGACTCCAATGTCGCCGATTATTGCGCGAGGCATACTTGGGGAGAGTCCGGCAAGGCGTTCGTAGCGAAAGACTTGTAGGGGCTTAACGTCCCGTATGCGCACGTGGGCAGCGGGCGACGCGGTAGTGGTTAGAGCTGAGCTGCAGATTCGTCCTCCCGGCGTTGAGTTTTTCGTGGAGGAAAGATACGCTAGTGATACCACTAAAGCGAAGCTGTGGATTTCGCACGAAACAACGTGCATAGCAGCCGCTACCCGACCGCGGTGAGGGAGTATCAGGCTTTTACGCTGCTTTACACGACGAGGCCTTGGCTCGAGACCCGTGTGCGACGGTGGCTGTATTTGAGATGGGGGTAAAGTGAAAAAAAAAACAACAACAAAAAACACCCGCCTGCTGTGCGATGTCAGTGCATGTTAAACAATTTCATAATTTCATTTCAACTGAAATCATCGCAGCGCCATCGCGTCATTACCTCCCGAGCAATGTAAGGAAGCGGTTCTGTGTTCATCCCCAGGTCCTCCCCCTCCCCCCCCCCCCCCAGAAAAATAATTACAAAACAACGATAGCTTTAGAACCTGCTGACGCCTTTACTTGAAAGTGATGTCACTTCCAGTCTGGTGATGCAACTTCCTCAAGCCAATGGCAATTATCGGCTCGGGTGACGTCACTTCATCATACATTAGAGGAACCGCCGGCTATTCTTGGCATCGCGATAAAATTAGAAACTTGGCGCCTTTACCGGAAGTCATGTCACTACCGGTCTGGTGTTGTCACTTCCTCCAGCCAATGGAAATTATCGAGCTCTTGGCCCGTTTGATGCTAGGACAATTACCGACATGTCGGGGAATTTCTTAGGCTCAGGTAGCGCGGGTTCCGACTCGAGGGTCGGAACCAGTGCCTCCGTTGCAGCGAATAATCGTATATCAGGTTTGTTTCACTGTCCCTTTAACATGCTTTCTCGTTTCCACTATGCAGAGTAAGCTCGTATATAAATTTCACCTCCTAGCTGAAACACCTACAGATGAGGCTCTGTGGCTTCTCCTGTACTGGTGACGTCCGCCCGACGACATTATCTCGGGAAAGGAGTTTTTGCACGGTGCTATGCAGTAGGAAACAGCGACCATAGTAATAACGTCCGCAGTGAATTTTTAAGGCCAGTGGAAGAAATGAGTTGGGTGCGGGTTGTGCCTTTTCTCATTACCATGTACACAGAAACTAAGGTACGCTGACTGCGGAGTTTCGCTTCTACACTGTTGCCAGACTAATTAGTTTAAAAAAATCGTCTATACAGGTCAGAGAGATGTACTAGTTGGGGTACGCAACATTCTTTTGTCATCACAGCGCACTACACTCCCGAAGCCCCTGACGTTTATGCATGTCTATGCAGTTAAGAAGCAGGCTTGAGGCTCTTAGATTCAATGGCGATCAGCTGCTAACACTTATTAAAGCATAAAAAGGAAAATAATGCATATTCCAGTGCATACAAACTGCTCCCATTTCGCTCCCGGTAGACACTGAATGCATTCGTGCTGGCGTGTACACACTGTTAAAGTACTTTCAGCCGTCCATAGAGGGCGCTAGGTGCACAATTCGTTTAGTCGGCAAAATTCTATTCACTTCAAAGCTGAATGCGCCGCTTTCTCTCTTTTTTTTTTGACGCGGTCACGTCTCCGCTTCCGCACTGTTTACCAAGAGTGCCAGCTTGTCAAAAAAAAATTGGTCGCAAAATCCAAATACTAGAAGCGTTGAATTTTGAGCACGTGTGAGAAAGGGTTTGGAAGCGGGAGGTAAAACCTTCAGTCCTCTTTCAGACAGAATTTGTGGCAAGAATGGCTGAGCGACCTTACCACCCTCCTACCTCCCGCCTTCGCTACATGACAGCGCATATTCAAGTCATAATATGGTTCAGCCAATAAGATTTTGTGACCACTCTAGCGCGCGTATTTTATTGAAAGAACAACGTTTCAAGAGTTTCGATTTCTCAGTAGTGGCGTGCATACTTAGATGACTGTGTATGGTAGAATAAGTCCGGCAGTTCTTCTACAGACAGTTATCAGTCTAAATAAGTAACTGCAAGAAAAGATAATAATAATAATAATTGGTTTTTGGGGAAAGGAAATGGCGCAGTAGCTGTCTCATATATCGTTGGACACCTGAACCGCGCCGTAAGGGAAGGGATAAGAGAGGGAGTGAAAGATGAAAGGAAGAATTAGGTGCCGTAGTGGAGGACTCCGGAATAATTTCGACCACCTGGGGATCTTTAACGTGCACTGACATCGCACAGCACACGGGCGCCTTAGCGTTTTGCCTCCATAAAAATGCAGCCGCCGCGGTCGGGTTCGAACCCGGGAACTCCGGATCAGTAGTCGCTAAAGTAATTTTGATCTCAGAAACGAAAGGGGTATAATGCTCTTCTGGTTGGTATAGAACACCCGCTCATTCTTGAAAGGCTCTGCGCTACATGGACGTTCACAGTAAAAAAAAGGGGGTATAAACGACATGATACAGGTACAAATTTCAACCTTAACATTAAAGTTGAAAGTTGCGAATCGATCCTGTCGTTTCTAACTTTTTTCCTTTGAACGTTTATTTAGCGCACAGCCGTTCAAAAATGAACATGTACCAACTAGCCCGTCAGAAAGCCTGAGTACAGAACACCCGGGTGACAGCGAATGCGGTGAACATAAACCTATATGTTTACGTTCCTTAACATCACAGGCGTGTTTATATTCAGTAGTGTGTGCGCTTCAAAAACGAAATGAAACTACCTCCCTGCCAGCGCCACCATCAGGTTAGAGGTCACAACGACGAGGATACGTATAGGCACTTGTGAGGAGATGACAAGAGGACAGGCGGCCATGCCTGTCTACGACATAAGTTGAAAATTTTCAAATTGGCGCAGTCGACAGGAAACATGAGCATCTCTGTCATGCATCGCTGTATTGCAAAAGGGAAGATGAGCATGCGGAGTAGTAAGAAGTAGAAAGAAGGGTCGGAGGTATCTCGAAAAAAAAAATATTCCAGCCATGCCTGTGTAATGAACACGGGTGGAAATGTTAGAAACTGGCGCAGTCGACAGGATGCGTCGGCGTATGCATCATATATCCATATTAAATATATCGTGCAGCGACAACTAGGATGATGATACGGGGTCACGAGAACAAACTAAAGGTCGGAATTAACAGAAGAATTAGTCTAGAATATATGAAGCTACTTTGCACATTCTTTTCCCAAGCAGCACAGGTAATTAATTGGCCCAACATTGGAACCGTGTTGGCAAAGGCCGGCCCTACAAATGATGGGATCATCCTGTTGCAATATTGGGCCGATTACCTGCGCTGCTTGGGTTAGAGGTATTACTTATACCCAAAAGTCAGGTCTTTCCATTAAAAGTGTCCGACTGCGAGAGCTATGGCAAGAATCTCTTCGAAGTTAAGGCAATTGTATTTTTTTTCTTTTTAACCACTGCGAAATGTTCGCTCACAGTTCGGCGCTTTTAAGCGTGATTACAACTGGGAACTTTTAAGCGTGATCACAGCTCGGCACTTTTTAAGCGTGATCTCCACTGCACTAGGATCGCCGATTACATACATTTTATGCGGCTCCACCTCTCAAATTTTCGCGTGAAAGCTAGAATTTACAAAAATTTTGATTCGTTCAAGCGAAGCCACGGGCCCGACACGTGGAGAGCCCAATAAGGAAAAGCAGGTATTGCGTAGGCAGACCGGGTTCCGACACAAAGTTCATTGACAATGACGACAACGAAAGTTACGAGAAGCATTTGTCGATTAGAAACACGATGTAGCTACTCGGAGAGCGAACAAGCCCTTAATCTTACGCTCATTTAGCGCCGACATTTCTTTACAACTCCGAAGAGGACAAAAAATAAATTTAAAAAAAGGGACGTCGTCGACACGAGTAAAGGGATCAAACGTCGACTCTTTAGCGTCAAAGGCATTCCGGGCGTGCCGAGTCGATCACAAAAGGGGGCGGTTGAGAGTTTTTTTCCACTCTCAAAAAGAACAGTCGCCGCCGAGGTTTAGCCTTTTGCTTCTTTTTGTATGTGTCGAGGAAACAACAGCGTCGCTGCCGAAGCTCTCTCACACACACACACTTTGAGCGATGGTCCGTGGCGCGCCGGTTACGAAGTGTGCCGCATACAGGACTCTCGGCACGCCGGACTCTCAATGGGAAATCCGCCTCAAAAATGCAGCCTTCGTCGCGACGAAGTGCGCGCGGTGCTGCGGCGACCGGCGTAAACTAGACGGCGACGCACGTTGGATTCCGAAATGACGCAGTCAGGAGACGAGCGGCTTCGAAGCGCTCTTCAGTTAAGGCGCCGGCATTTCGATTGCTTTAACCTGCCTCATTTAGCAAGCCGCGCCATAAGCATAGAGGACAGCGTGGGCGACGCGAATGAGAGAAAGAAACAGAGAAAGAAAGAAGGAAAAGTGAACAAAATCGGCCGCTTTTCACATCAGCCTTCAACGCGACAACGTGTTCGCTGAGAGATAGTTGGATCACTAGTTTGTGCTGTTCCTAAACTCTAATGCTGTCCCTATCGCTGCTGCAATTCGACTGGGTTTAAGGCCAATTAGGTTGTCGTGGGCAAGTATTTCCTCGAATCCGCGCCATGAATTGTACGTTTGAGAAAATATTGCGAATCGGAACAAGGTCTTCATAGCGGCCGGGTAATTGAATTGAATTTATTTCTCCAGAACAACTGGAAGGATTTCCAGACAAAAAGCTCCTTTTACAGCTTGACCGGAACCGGGAAACAGTTGCATAAGCCCTGGCATCGGCATGCCAGGTGATGGAAATAAATGTAAGATATAAATAAAAAGGAGAACAAAAGTACACGCTATAAAATAGAAACGATAATTACGCGGAATAAATACAACTGTGTCGTGAAAAATCTACCTTCTAGGCTCCCTTAGTAAAGGCACCTAAAGAAAGGACAAACGTGTTTTGCTTTCCGATCTTCGATAGACTGCTTGCCTAAAACTCGAAGATCCATACCGATTCCTCCCTTTCCATGATTTCGGCAATTATTTCCGAGTAGGAAAGGCAGCCCTCCGAATGCGCCTTATCCGTGAATGCATTGAGAGCGACGTGTTGTTGAAGAACTGTCGATTTCGGCAGCTGCCGAAATCGACAGCAAAGATGGAAACATTCCATTCTCAGATTAGCCGCGCCGGAGGCAACCCCAAATGCATCAGGGCCGAAATGCATCAGGGAATGTGACTAGTCTTACAGAGCCACCGAAAAAAAAAAAAATTACGGGAGCCATTCGAAAATTAAGCTGGACTGAAACGCGACGGCACAAAGCGCCGCGTATTCGGAAATGTTCGCTTCACCGTTTGCCGTATAATTAATCCCTGGTAAAACCCTCAATTGTTCCCGGTTTCGCCAATCTCAGAGCGGTCCTAATCCGTTATCCAAATACTAAGGCGGCATGCAATTCCGGAGGTATTCGTTTGAAACGACGCAGAAAATGGTGGGTCGGAATGTATGCGAAAACAAGCCCGATCCGCAGTTTATGCTGCTTAAGTTCTTTTCTGTGCGTTTTTTTTTCTCCCTGAAAAGGGCTAATCACAATAGAAATGCCACTGCCAACCATTGCCTGAGACAGAGAGCGGCAAAGCAATTCGCGACAAAGGGAGCTTGCATTTCAACACAGCTCGAAACTCGACGGGCAAATATGTTATGCTCTTTTTTTTTTTCCGGTGGACGCAACGCATAGCCGCTGACACACAGCCTCGAGACAACCTTTAAGGTTAAAAAGAAATAAAAAAACAGGGAATACAGCTGCACGGCACTGCCGAAAAGGACACGCAGAAAGACCTAAAAAAAAAGGTCGAGAAAAAAAAAGCTGACCGCGGCAGTCGAGACCCGAGTGTTGTCCTTATTAAAGGCCGAGGTGAGAGACTTACGCCAACTGCGAGATGGGTCGGTGGCGTCGGTAGTCGATTCTGTGGCCGCTGCTTGTATAGTTGAGGAGGCTGATGGATCTCGTGACAGGGACGCGGTTTCGGAATCCTTTCTGAGGTATAGCAGTGCCCTGCGAGCGCTCCACGTTTGTCGTCTGCTGATGGTTCGTCTGCTGCGAGCTCGTCGTCTGCTGTTGCTGCTGGTTCATGATTTGGTTCTGCGTTTGAGGCACCACGGTGGACTCGGAAGACGTCATTATGATGGCAGCGACGATTTCCTACTAATAATATTCTCTGGGAGCGTTATACCGCACAAATTCTTCGGCTGTTTACAATCAAAGGCACAAGTCACCCGCGTCTCACACTATCCGAGCAGCGGCGAAGAAGCAGACAACCGCGGCGACGCTGAAGTTCCGGAAGTTCCATAGCAGACGACAGGACGAGTAGCCGCGCTAATCCGATCCGCAGACGGCACGCGAAAAAACCGGCAGCGGTTTCGATTCCGGCGTGGTCGAGCGAACTGGAGTAACGTGGCTTCGAACAATCTCACTCGACGATACGAAGGGAAAAAAAAAGGAAATTTACGAAACCCGCGTTCGATCCTTCCTCGCACACAGGCTCCGGGGAGAAAACGACGAACTATTAGCCGCGAAAGAGATGACACACACCACACACGCACAACCAAGCACGCACTGCGTGGAACGGCTTCGGGCTGCGGCGAGTGTTGCCGCGACGACGCTCCGACTGACACACACGCCTGCACTTCTGGGAGGAGACGATGGGCTGCACTAGTCCGCTCCCCTATCCACGCAATCTAGGGCCGCGCCGCTTTCTCTCTCCTCATCCCTCGCTCTTCTCTCTCTCTCACACCTACTCCTCCTCGTCCACTGCTTCTCTTTCCTCCTCGAACAGCCGAGCGAGCGTGCCTCCGTCTCTCTTTCCTTCTCACTTCTGTCTCTCGGGAAAAACTACGGCGTTTATCGTCTGCGAGCTGCTTTCTTTGTCCTCTTTCTTTTTGTCTTCCTTCACTCGGAGCGGGAGAAACCGCTCGACCCTTCAGTAAACTGGCTCCAATCTTTGGGTATACCTCACTCTATATGTCTCGCGCTGGTTGTCCCACGACGGAAGAAGCAGCAGCTGCCAGAATAGGCCCGGCGTCGCGCGCTTAGAAAGTCTGCGTCTGTAAACAGATCGCGATATAAACAGTTCGATCTATGCGCGCGCTCGATGCGACGATTTCTCGGGAGATATATCTCCCTCCAGGCCGGAGGTGTGCGTGAGAGGAGCTTGAATCTCTACAGACGAACGCTCTACGCCGGAGCGGACTCAGTTTAGCCGAGGGGCCGAGAACTAAAGATATAGAATAGAGAGCAGGAGCGTAGGGAGCAGGTTTCTTTGCGATCTAAATTTAGGGTTGCCCCACGGGCGCCCCCTGCTTGAGAAGAATCGTATGCTACCGGTGCCTCCTTCCCTACGGACGAGGCGAAGCTATTTCGATTGTTCTTTTTATTAGTTTAGTTTTTGTTTAACTTTATACCCTGTGTGCCGACCTAAACTGGAACTCTGAGCCTCGCCTGCAGCCCACGTGGAAACGAAAGGCCAAGGAGGAGAAAATAAATACAAAATAAACCTCACCAAGTTTCTCTCCACGGTTTCGAGAGTATATAGCGAGCGTTTTTCTCGGGATTCGATCATTTCGGAGTACGTCACAATTGCTAGGCTCAATCTCTATCATCTAATCCTCGGAGGACTATGGAACGGCACGTTAGTTCAATTTCGACGGATGAGATTTTTTTGTGTGTGGGTGTGTGATCAAAGGAGACTGGGAACGAAGAGCTTGATCCAGAGCAGAGGCGTGGCAGTTTGAGGGGTTGACGCTTGGCTCGAGCCCAATTTTTCTTCTAAAAAAAAATCTGCGGTTAAATCCCATTGTTCTTGAAAAACGAATTCCCCCCAGCAGGAGACCCCTGTATTCAAAACACCCCCCTCATACGCAATTGGCCACTAAATGCGCTGTAATGCAGGTCGAGCGACTGTTTTACGTCACGACAGAGGCGCCGAAATGCCATGTGCGAACCGACAGCAGCACAGGCCGTCTTCAACGGTGCTTTGGGACTGCTTTGTATCACTCGGTGATGAGATTACTTCCAATGCGCAAGCACACAATGCGACACAAGCACTGACGTCCGTTCACGTATGCGTAGAGGAGAGTTATCAACTACGCAGCTCGTCTAATCAGACTGGAATCCATTTCAAGAGGCCGCGTTGCGCCCAGCACGTGGTATACCTCTTGTATAGTGGCGCAACCCTCGTTAGAACGCACGCGTGCACTGGCACAGTCGGTAAAATGCGAACAACACTATAGGCGCAGTCTCACGCCTAGCCAGCGCGCCGCGCTTGAACAGTATACAGGAGTGGGAGGGCACAGTCGGCTTGGTGACGTCGCTCGACTTCTTTGGGGCGGGAAGACAGCTGCCGCGTTGTGTGACGAACACCTCTGCGCGCGTGTGTTGTACGAGACGACTGCGTGCTGCAGCGATCGCTCGACTCTTGGCAGACTTCCCGGCGAGCGGATTGCTGTTGTAGTGCCCGCAGGGGGCGTGCTGCGGAGCCGCCGTTTCCTCCTTCTCCTCTTCTACCTCTCCTCTCCCTCATTTCGCACTTTGATCAACCTCTACGCTCTTCCCCCCCCCCCTCTCTCTCTCTCCGAGTCTCACGCTCCGGTCTGCGCAGCGGGTTCGCCCTGCTCTCGCCATCTGAAGGGGTCCCCGTTAAAATAGAGCGCTCCAAGGCGGAGTCACTCACAAGAGAGCAGAGTAGCGCCAACCCGCTGCGGTAACGGCGGCCATCTTGGTCCCGATACGCACCGCTGTGGACGAACAGGCTGTGATGTTCGCTGCTCATTACGTGTTCGCGCGAGCGTTCGATCCCGGTTATGGTGGCTGCGTTTCGACAGAGGCGAAATGCAAGACGATAAAGAATAGGATGGCAGTGTTATGAGGTGCCGGCGCTCGTTAAAGAACCCCCCGGTGTTGGGACTAATCTGCCTCCGCTACAGTGTGTGTCGTAGATTGTGTTGCTGTTTTCATCAACAAAAAAAAAAACTGACTGACCATCTTTTTATCCTCGGATCTGGTGTCATCCATGCATGCTCTAGTTCGTGCGCGGAGGTAGTTATCAGTCACACACACATAGTGAACGTCCTTGAATGTAAAACAAGAATAAGAACCGGAGTACCGTTTGAAGAGAAATAGGTGCCGTAGTGGAGGGCTCCGGCGTAATTTCGACCCCCTGAGGATCTTTAACGTGCATTGACATCGCACAACACACGGGCGCCTTAGCGTTTTGCCTCCATAAAAAAGGACCCGACCGCGGCGGCTGCGTTTTTACGGAGGCAAAACGCTAAGGCATCCGCGGGCTGTGCGATGTCAGTACACGTTAAAGATCCCCAGGTGGTCGAAATTATGCCGGAGCCCTCCACTACGGCACCTATTTCTCCTTCTTTCACTCCCTCCTTCATCCCTTCCCTTACGGCGCGGTTCAGGTGTCCAACGCTATATGAGACAGATACTGCGCCATTTCCTTTACCCCCCCCCCCCTAAAAAAAAAACAATTATTACTTCAATTTGCTTACCTGCCGCTTGACTTGGACTAGTACCTCGCATCAAACAGTCGCTAGATGTTTACAGTCATGCTATGAAATATGCTGGCACAGAAAACAATATCGTGCGTTAATTAAACTTTCCCTAAGTCTAACTAAAGGTAACACAGTATCAGCTAAAATAAAGCGAACACTGAACTGACATGGAATATAGAAACTGTCTCCAGAGGTCAAAGGGTTGTCGTAGTACCGTGACAGATAAGTTAAGGCAACTTAGCGTCATTTTTGACAGGCGGCATTGAAAATAAACAATTCATCCCGGCTTCAGGCGACGACGTAAGGATCGGTACAGAAGGAAACACCCTGCTCTGATAGGTGTCACAGTCCGCGAACCTGGATTATTGAGAAGCTGCGGTTCTAAGAGAGCGATTTAGACGGTACTCGTTAAATTATACGAGCTGGATAAATTTGGCCACGACCTCAGATGGAAAACTAAATAAAGAGACTATATAAATAGGGAATTACGAAATATCACTTGCACGTCGAGTCATTTATCTTTTCACAGAATAAATTAATACCCACTGAAGGAAGACATTTTGGGGTAAACTGAACAGCCCTACCATTTAGCTAAGCACCAGTGGCCACAGGAGAGGAGATGCTGCAAATATTTGTCAAAATGCGTACGCAGCGATTATTATAACAACCTGCGTTTAACACTATCATGCCCATTGACACTTTTCCTTCGATCTTAAGTACAAGAAGCTAGGAACCACTAAATTGACCAGAAACCAACTGCAGGATTCTTGGACAACTGTTTTAATTTGGAGACAACTGTGGAATGTAGTAAGCTCCTGTTATGGAAATATTGAAGGTCATGGTCTATCGTTCCGATGCGTAGCAAAAATCTTCCCTTTAAAGTCTGTCCATTGCTCGCATCAAGTAGTTATGACAGAAATAGAAAATCAATGGGACGCGTTTGTGACGATAGCACAAACATTAAAAGAAAAAAAATGCGATCCTCCTGAGTCGAGATCTTAGGCTATATTGATTGTTTAGTGGAATTTTACAATACATGAAAAAAAAAATCACGGGTCTTGACAAAGCCGCAGAGGTTATACCACTCAACTCATATAATTGGAAGTTTTACAAGGTTTCTTTTCATGAAGTACCTGTTATTTATGAAAATGGTGTTACAGCCATTGGCCACACTATCCGAATGTTGATTACCTGGCTAAGCATTTGCGTTGCTCAGAGACGCTTGGAAATAATAACTAAATAATATCAACCTATTATAAAACATGTCTTTATTGCCTTTATAATTATTGCGTTTTTTCAATCCCCACTGGATACAATGAAACGATCCGTATAGAGTTGTCCAAGCTAAAACTATGCGAAGTTTTGAGCAGATGTAGTGTCCTAGATCAGTGGAACTAACTAAGCGTCGTTGACAGTCGCATTTCCTAGTACGCAGTTTCTTCCGCTATCCAGAGCAATTATTTACAAAATACCAGTTATGGTACTTTTAAATATAGGCAACAGGAATAAAATGTTCAGAACTGGTAGGTCGTCTCCAAAAAACAGATGGCTGAAAGTTTTTAGCCAAAGCGCCACTGGCGCAGTTTTATTACCGGCTACGAAACGAAGCCGAATAAACCCAAAAGTTATCACGTGACAGCTGCTGGTGCGTATCTCGCACCCATAGCACGCACAAAGCACCGTCAGGGACAGCCTTCCGAGGAAAAGCAGATTTTGAACTTAAAGATGGGTTTTGGGACGCTGAAGTAGTACCGTTGTCCCATAGCAGCTTTTTTTGTATTTCGCGGGTTTTCATTTCAGGGCGGTCAATTAAGTTGCGTAAATGCCACCATGGTTCAAACATTTATGCCAGCTATTTTCCAAATCAAACTTACAACTTCCGAATAGGCACCTTACTCCAGAAGCCAATACTTTAAAAGGATAGCTAGTTATTCTTTATAATTAGGTTCAAGCATTTCAGCCAGCTCTTTGCCAAAACAGTCTTGCAACTTCTGAACAGACATCTTCCAGAAGCAAATATTTTTAAAAAGTCAGCTATTTAATATTTACTAATTAGGTGCAAACATTTCAGCCAGCTGTTTTTCAAAACAATCTTACAACTTATGAATAGGCACCTTATTCCAACTTCTGAACAGACGCCTTATTCCAGAAGCCAATATTTTAAATAGTTAGCTAATTAGTCTTTACTAGTTAGGTGCAAACATTTAAGCCAGCTGTTTTTCATAACAATCTTACAACTTCTGAATAGACAACATATTCCGGAAGCTAATATTTTAAATGGTTAGCTAATTAGTCTTTACTAATTAGGTGCAAACATTTCAGCCAGGTCTTTTTCCAAAACAATCTTACAACTTCTGAATATACACCTTATTTAAGAAGCCAATATTTTAAATAGTTAGCTTATAAGTCTTTACTAATCAGGAGCAAATATTTCAGCCAGCTCTATATCAAAGCAATCGTACTACATCTGAACAGACACCTTATTCCAGAAGCCAATATTTTAAATAGCTAGCTAATTAGTAGTCACTAATTAAGTTTCCATAACGACAAAGATAATACTTAGCCGGCCATGGGGCTCTCAAAGGGCGCTCAATCGGGTTCACCCGCCTAAGACTCCCTGACTTACATGCAAAATCTTCGTTACGCCTGGCTGGTGCACCCGGTATGCCGATGTGGCGCCTCCCTTTGTTGTAAACCTATGCCCCGAAGATCAAAAAGCCCGATATCCCCAAAACTAAAAACAAAAAAAAAACACTATTAACGCTGTAAGAAGCGCACAAGCCCGGCGCTCAATATCGGCACGGTGAGAGTTCACTGGCCAATACCACGCGTCCTCTCCCATTTTCCTCCTCTCTCAGCCAGCCGTTCCTTCGACGTACACACACAGACCTCTTATTTAAAAGCGCTAACACCGAAGGTATGTGTTTTTCATTTTTTTTTGCCTAAAGCTCAGGAAAAATACAATCAGTATGGGTGAGTCCCATTAAAATTCGCCGTGCCAAAAAAACAAAGAAGAAAAAAGATTAGAAAAAGAGCGAGAGAGAGAGAGCGAAAAAGGGCGAAAAGAGCGAACGAAGCGAGGAAAAGAAATGCCTCCGTCTTTGATATTCACTGTGGCGGACATCGCTCGGCGTGCTGTGCGGGCGGGGTCCGCGCTCGAAACGGGATGCTAGCACGCTATGCGTAGTTCAATAGAAAAAAAAAAAAAACGCACGTGCGTTGAAGTTTCTTGTAGCGTGCTTAGCTTTCTCTATTTTTTTTTTCGTCCACGCCTTTCATTTCGACGATGGCGATTGAAAACGCCTCGTGCGTGAAAAAATAACGACAGAAAAAAAAAGTTGCGAGTTATACCAATACATATGCAGTATCGTGAACAGTCGTGTTGCTAGGGGATACGCGGGGGGGGGGGGGGGGGGGGTGATCAGAACAAGCTTACCACACAAAAAAAAACCGCACCCGCAGGCAAACACAAGGAAAAAGAAACGTATTCAGTATCAAATGTTTGCGCTGAGCAATCTTAACATCTGTACAGACAGACGAACGGAGAGTTATTACTGGAGCGCTTCAAATTTGCACTCGGAAGAAAAAAAAAACCTCGAACAAGTCGCAAAGGACAAATGCTCAAAGTGTAGAAGTTCCATAACCGCGGGAACAATGACTCCAAAGAAGAAATATGCAACCTGTAGGTTCGCAAGGACAGAAGAGGCGGCAAATACGTAAAGTAGACACACTAGAAAGAAAGAAAAAAAAAACAGGTCTGCAACCTTAAGTCGAAGCATTCGTAATGAATGTGGGCTGGAGGCTTTACACTCGTTGTATTTAACTGACAGCCACATGTGCTAAGCCATAATGGCAGTTAGGAAAAAAAGTAATAACTTATAACACGCACATGCAGGCACGAATTTTGTGAAAGTTAACTGAACAGCTTTTCTTTTTAAATAAGCAGAACGTATTATTGATCGGTGGCTGTAAATGGACAGCCTAAGGCGGCCTGCGCATCTCGCAATCCGTACGCTTGAATTAATTCCTTCGATTCGCCGATTACCCAATGGAAAGGAGTGAAGAAACACTTTTGATTGTATTTCAGGCGGCGGGAAGACGCTCTATTCAATGCAAGGGTAAGACGGATGAAAGGCGCACAAGCTTAAAAACACTTTTTCCAATGCACGAATTTTCGATTCGCGTCCGTAACAATGTGTCCAGAAAGTCAACGTGCGCTTAGGACCAGGAAACTATTGAAATAAACAAGAATTGTACGAATAGCCGTAATTCGATAGAAGCCACAGCACTATAGTGATAAAAAAAAGCTAGTTTCAAAGTTCCATCTAGGTCTGGTAACTAAACGCAGGCCGAGATTCTAGAGAGCGTTAAAACATGCGAGAAAGAAAAACAAAGCATAGAAGGCATAGACGCGCGTTCTGTCAGCGGGCGGCCGTCATTTATGTGGCATCGAACAAAGGAGTATTTCAGAGACGGTTGGCTTTTAGGAGCATCGACAGGGTTATTGTCTATCATCTACGTTTATGCGATAGCATAGCACCCTCACAGGACCAAAAACCGGACGCCGTCCGACGTCAGCAAAAATTCTGATTGGTTAACGGGCAGTGACGTCATCAGAGCAGAGAAGTCCCACTGGATGGAGTGACGTGACGTCACAAGCCTGACAGTGACGTCACCAGACCGGAGAATGCCTATCGGCTGGACGGAAGTGACGTCTGCAGACAAGGTTCGTGTACGGGAAGAGCTCGAGAAGAGTAATTTGGAACACTTCATAAAAAATGTTTATTCCTCATCCTCAACAAGATGCAAAGGTAGAGAGAGAGAGAGAGAGAGAGAGAGAAATACATTCTACAGTATTTCGGCGTCCGTGCCGGGTAAAAACTTTAGATATAGCCGCGAAAATCTGGCCACAGCTACCACAGAAACGCAATTCCCACTGATTGCATTAGAAGCTCCAATCTCTCTAGGTTATCTTCTCCTTCGTACCCCTACATGTCCTGCGTTTCTACGCATTCAGCAACTAGTGCCATCTGTTGGCCGCCATTAGCGAACACTGCGTAACTTAAAGGGGTATTTTAAACGTGTAATTTTGAAGAAAAAAAAACTAGAGTCCCGAGATATACTGCGCGAGCATGGTGATTATCATGGCCGACTCTTCTTGCTAGCTGCAGAATTTCACCTATAAAGTGCTTCCTACCCTTAGAACTATTTCCGATGGCAGTAGAAAATTAATAGGATGTATACCAATTATTCGAAATTCCAGTGGTGATTTCGAGTGTTCAACGCCACGCGGCACGTGGTGGCAGTCGTGGGAACTAAAGGCGTTTGTCCAGATTTCCTGGGATTGCAACATCTTCCTGTTCATTATTTTCATATATATATATATATATATATATATATATATATATATATATATATATATATATATATATATATATATATATATATATATATATATATTGGATCTTGGACGTTGCTTGCGGAGGCGACAGGGTTGCTGAAAAGTGCGGGTGCCAAAGTAGGTGAAACTCTGGCGTGCAAGCCTTATAATGCATTCCTATATTAAGCATCTTCGCGGAACAAATATCCCTTTGTTTTCTTTTTCTCAGAAAGGCGCTGACAAGATTTCACGAGTTTTCGCGCTGGTGCAGTGCACGTGGTCCGTGCGCAGTACCTGTAGCGCCATCTAGGAGAGAATAGAAGAAGCAATAGCAACAAGGCAAAAAAGAAGCACTTGGCTTCGAGGTACAACTTGAAATAGAGTAGTAGCTCTGGTAACGCTGTCTATACGACATGGCGACGGGGAAGGGTTATCTAAGCTATTACTGCATTTCCTTCTGCACTTCAACACTACTGCCCCCATTTTTTCCGCTCTCACTCTCTGCCTCTTGTCATCCCAGAAGACCTTCGCAGCCTCCAGGAGATATTTTTCAGACACCAAACTGAATCTAGAGAAGCCTCGTGGGAGGCTAAAAAAAAGAAATTCTCGCGCTCCTCACCGGCTGGGGAACCTTATAGCACAACTTAGATTAATTCCACAGAAACGCAATAAAGAATTCTACGCTTGTGTTGTGCAGACGAAGAGCTGAAACAACTGGTTACCAGGGGACAACACTGACGTGCTTTTCTTGTAAGAACACTACACCGGGTACAGAGGACTTCGTAGGCATATCGCACCTGAGCGGTGTTAGGTCATATTTTGTAGAAAATAAAGTGTGGTATGTGTTGTGTACAGTACAGCAGAGGAGGCACTAAAGAATCCACAGGGAGATAAACGTAGCTACGCAAGCGCAGCCTAATGCATGCGTTGCGAGTCACACAGACTTCTGCTAAAAATCAAACGCTTCGTATCTAACCATAAGCCCGCGCATAGTGTAGAGACGTTACTACGGGCTTTCGGGGGACACAAAAGCGGGGTACGCGTGGATACAGAACTGTTTGTCGAGTGAGATTTTGTCCTTACATGTTAGACAGCCACTGATTGTCGAAACTAATCCGCAGCCTTCTACTA